>NC_053024.1:384103982-384279636 GCF_003073215.2 Triticum urartu | reverse complement strand
GGTGCCCCCAGCCACCATATTCCTCGATAATACTGTAGCGGAGTTTAGGCGAAGCCCTGCTGCTGTAGTACATCAAGATCGTCACCACACCGTCGTGCTGACGGAACTCTTCCCCGACACTTTGCTGGATCGGAGTCCGGGGATCGTCATCGAGCTGAACGTGTGCTCGAACTCGGAGGTGCCGTAGTTTCGGTGCTTGATCGGTTGGATCGTGAAGACGTACGACTACTTCCTCTACGTCGTGTCAACGCTTCCGCAGTCGGTCTGCATGGGTACGTAGACAGCACTCTCCCCTCTCGTTGCTATGCATCACCATGATCTTGCGTGTGCGTAGGAATTTTTTTGAAATTACTACGAAACCCAACAGTGGCATCCGAGCCTAGGTTATTTATGTTGATGTTATATGCACGAGTAGAACACAAGTGAGTTGTGGGCGATATAAGTCATACTGCCTACCAGCATGTCATACTTTGGTTCGGCGGCATTGTTGGACGAGACGACCCGGACCAACATTACGTGTACGCTTACGCGAGACCGGTTCCCCCGACGTGCTTTGCACATAGGTGGCTTGCGGGCGACTGTCTCTCCAACTTTAGTTGAACCAAGTATGGCTACGCCCGGTCCTTGCGAAGGTTAAAACGGAGTCTATTTGACAAACTATCGTTGTGGTTTTGATGCGTAGGTGAGATTGGTTCTTGCTTAAGCCCGTAGTAGCCACGTAAAACTTGCAACAACAAAGTAGAGGACGTCTAACTTGTTTTTGCAGGGCATGTTGTGATGTGATATGGTCAAGACATGATGCTGAATTTTATTGTATGAGATGATCATGTTTTGTAACCGAGTTATCGGCAACTGGCAGGAGCCTTATGGTTGTCGTTTTATTGTATGCAATGCAATCGCGATGTAATGCTTTACTTTATTACTAAGCGTTAGTGATAGTCGTGGAAGCATAAGATTGGCGAGACGACAACGATGCTACGATGGAGATCAAGGTGTCGCTCCGGTGACGATGGTGATCACGACGGTGCTTTGAAGATGGAGATCACAAGCACAAGATGATGATGGCCATATCATATCACTTATATTGATTGCGTGTGATGTTTATCTTTTATGCATCTTATCTTGCTTTGATTTACGGTAGCATTATAAGATGATCTCTCACTAAATTATCAAGAAGTGTTCTCCTTGAGTATGCACCGTTGCCAAAGTTCGTCGTGCCCAGACACCACGTGATGATCGGGTGTGATAAGCTCTACGTCCATCTACAACGGGTGCAAGCCAGTTTTTGCACATGCAGAATACTCAGGTTAAACTTGACGAGCCTAGCATATGCAGATATGGCCTCGGAACACAGAGACCGAAAGGTCGAGCGTGAATCATATAGTAGATATGATCAACATAACGATGTTCACCATTGAAAACTACTCCATCTCACGTGATGATCGGTTATGGTTTAGTTGATTTGGATCACGTAATCACTTAGAGGATTAGAGGGATGTCTATCTAAGTGCGAGTTCTTAAGTAATATGATTAATTGAACTTAAATTTGTCATGAACTTAGTCCTGGTAGTATTTTGCAAATTATGTTGTAGATCAATAGCTCGCGTTGTTGCTTCCCTGTGTTTATTTTGATATGTTCCTAGAGAAAATTGTGTTGAAAGATGTTAGTAGCAATGATGCGGATTGGATCCTTGATCTGAGGTTGATCCTCATTGCTGCACAAAAGAATTATGTCATTGATGCACCGCTAGGTGACGGACCTATTGCAGGAGCAGATGCAGACGCTATGAACGTTTGGCTAGCTCAATATGATGACTACTTGATAGTTTAGTGCACCATGCTTAATGGCTTAGAATCGGGACTTCAAAAACGTTTTGAACGTCATGGAGCATATGAGATGTTCCAGGAGTTGAAGTTAATATTTCAAGCAAATATCCGAGTTGAGAGATATGAAATCTCCAACAAGTTCTATAGCTAAAAGATGGAGGAGAATCGCTCAACTAGTGAGCATGTGCCCAGATTGTCTGGGTACTACAATCGCTTGAATCAAGTGGGAGTTAATCTTCCAGATAAGATAGTGATTGAAAGAATTCTCTAATCACCATCACCAAGTTAGTAGAACTTCGTGATGAACTATAATATGCAAGGGATAACGGAAACAACTCCCAAGCTCTTCGTGATGCTGAAATCAACGAAGGTAGAAATCAAGGAAAACATCAAGTGTTGATGGTTGACAAGATCACTAGTTTCAAGAAAAGGGCATAGGGAAGAAGGGGAACTTCAAGAAGAACGGCAAGCAAGTTGCTGCTCAAGTGAAGAAGCCCAAGTCCGGTCCTAAGCCTGAGACTAAGTGCTTCTACTGCAAAGGGACTGGTCACTGGAAGCGGAACTACCCCAAGTGATTGGCGGATAAGAAGGATGGCAAAGTGAACATAAGTATATTTGATATACAAGTTATTGATGTGTGCTTTACTAGTGTTTATAGCAAACCCTCAGTATTTGATACTAGTTCAGTTGCTAAGATTAGTAACTCGAAACGGGAGGTGCAGAATAAACAGAGACTAGTTAAGGGTGAAGTGACGATGTGTGGTTCCAAGATTGATATGATCATCATCGCACACTCCCTATAATTTCGAGATTAGTGTTGAACCTAAATAAGTGTTATTTGGTGTTTGCGTTGAGCATGAATATGATTTGATCATGTTTATTGTAATACGGTTTTTCATTTAAAGAGAATAAATTGTTGTTCTGTTTATATGAATAAAACCTTATATGGTTACACACCCAATGAAAATAGTTCGTTGGATCTCGATCGTAGTGATACACATAATCATAATATTGAAACCAAAATATGAAAAGTTAATAATGATAGTGCAACTTATTTGTAGCACTGCCGTTTAGGTCACATTGGTGTAAAGCGCATGAAGAAACTCCATGCTGATGGGCTTTTGGAATCACTTGATTATGAATCAGTTGATGCTTGCGAACCATGCCTCATGGGCAAGATGACTAAGACTCTGTTCTTCGGAACAATGGAGCGAGCAACAAGATTTGTTGGATATCATACATACTGATGTATGTGGTCCGATGAATATTGAGGCTCGCGACAAGTATCATTATTTTCTGATCTTCACAGATGATTTGAGCATATATGAGTATATCTACTTGATGAAACATAAGTCTGAAACATTTGAAGAGTTCAAAGAATTTCAGAGTGAAGTGAAAAATCATCGTAACAAGAAAATAAAGTTTCTATGATCTGATCGTAGAGAAGAGTATTTGAGTTACGAGTTTGGCCTTCAGTTAAAAACAATGTGAAATAGTTTCACTACTCATGCCACCTGGAACACCACAATGTAATGGTGTGTCCGAACGTCATAACCGTACTTTATTGGATATAGTGCAATCTATGATGTATCTTACCGATCTACCACTATCGTTTTGGGGTTATGCATTAGAGACAGCTGCATTCACGTTAAATAGGGCACCATCAAAATCCGTTGAGACGACGCCTTATGAACTATGGTTTGGCAAGAAACCAAAGTTGTCGTTTCTGAAAGTTTGGGGCTGCGATGCTTATGTGAAAAAGCTTCAACCTGATAAGCTCGAACCCAAATCGGAGAAATGTGTCTTCATAGGATACCCAAAAGTTACTGTTGGGTACACCTTCTATCACAGATTCGAAGGCAAGATTTTTTGCTAAATTTGGAAACTTTCTGGAGAAGGAGTTTCTCTTGAAAGAAGTGAGTGGGAGGAAAGTAGAAAACTTGATAAGGTAATTGTACCTTCTCCTTTATTGGAAAGTAGTTCATCACAGAAATTTGTTCCTGTGACTCCTACACCAATTAGTGAGGAAGCTAATGATGATGATCATGAAACTTCAGATCAAGTTACTACCGAATATCGTAGGTAAACCAGAGTGAGATCCGCACCAGAGTGGTACGGTAATCCTGTTCTGGAAGTCATGTTACTAGACCATGACGAACTTGCGAACTATGAGGAAGCGATGATGAGCCCAGATTCCGCAAAATGGTTTGAGGCCATGAAATCTGAGATATGATCCATGTATGAAAACAAAGTATGGACTTTGATGGATTTGCCCGATGATTGGCAAGCCATAGAAAATAAATGGATCTTCAAGAGAAAGACAGACGCTGATAGTAGTGTTACTATCTACAAAG
Source organism: Triticum urartu (assembly GCF_003073215.2). NCBI lineage: Eukaryota > Viridiplantae > Streptophyta > Magnoliopsida > Poales > Poaceae > Triticum > Triticum urartu. The sequence goes on along the minus strand of NC_053024.1, from coordinate 384,275,455 downwards.
CTAGAATTGTCGCAAAAAGGTTTTCGACAAGTTCAAGGTGTTGACTACGATGAGAGATTCTCACTCGTATCTATGCTTAAAGTCTGTCCGAATCATGTTAGCAATTGCCGCATTTTATGAAATCTGGCAAATGGATAAACAAAACTGAATTCCTTAATGGATTTAATAAAGAAGAGTTGTATATGATGCAACTAGAAGGTTTTGTCAAATCCGAAAGGTGCTAACAAAATGTGCAAGCTCCAGCGATCCATCTATGGACTGGTGCAAGCATCTCAGAGTTGGAATATACGCTTTGATGAGTTGATCAAAGCATATAGTTTTATACAGACTTGCGGTGAAGCCTGTATTTACAAGAAAAGTGAGTGGGAGCACTACAACATTTCTGATAAGTATATGTGATTGACATATTGTTGATCGGAAATAATGTAGAATTATTCTGTAAAGCATAAAGGAGTGTTTGAAAGGAATTTTTCAAAGAAAGACTTCGGTGAAGCTGCTTACATATTGAGCTTCAAGATCTATAGAGATAGATCAAGACGTTTGATAAGTTTTTTCAATGAGTACATACCTTGACAAGATTTTGAAGTAGTTCAAAATGGAGCGGTCAAAGAAAGAGTTCTTGCCTGTATTACAAGGTGTGAAGTTGAGTAAGACTCAAAGCCCGACCACGGCAGAAGATAGAAAGAGAATGAAAGTCATTCCCTATGCCTTGGCCATAGGATCTATAAAGTATGTCATGCTGTATACCAGATCTATTGTATACCCTGCACTGATTTGGCAAGGGAGTACAATAGTGATCTAGGAGTAGATCACTGGACAGCGGTCAGAATTATCCTTAGTAAAATAAGGATATGTTTCTCGATTATGGACGTGACAAAAGGGTTCGTCGTAAACGGTTACGTCGATGCAAGTTTTTGACACTGATCCAGATGATTCTAAGTCTCAATCTGGATACATATTGAAAGTGGGAGCAATTAGCTAGAGTAGCTCTGTGCAGAGCATTGTAGACATAGAATTTTGCTAAATCCATACGGATCTGAATTTGGCAGGCCCGTTGACTAAGATTCTCTCACAAGCAAAACATGATCACACCTTAGTACTCTTTGGGTGTTAATCACATAGCGATGTGAACTAGATTACCGAATCTAGTAAACCCTTCGGGTGTTGGTCACATGACGATGTGAACTATGGGTGTTAATCACATGATAATGTGAACTATCGATGTTAATCACATGGTGATGTGATCTAGATTATTGACTCTAGTGCAAGTGGGAGACTGAAGGAAATATGCCCTAGAGGCAATAATAAAGTTATTATTTATTTCCTTATTTCATGATGAATGTTTATTATTCATGCTAGAATTGTATTAACCGGAAACATAATACATGTGTGAATACATAGACAACCAGAGTGTCACTAGTATGCCTCTACTTGACTAGCTCGTTAATCAAAGATGGTTATGTTTCCTAACCATGAACAAAGTGTTGTTATTTGATTAACGAGGTCACATCATTAGTTGAATGATCTGATTGACATGACCCATTCCATTAGCTTAGCACCCGATCATTTAGTATGTTGCTATTGCTTTCTTCATGACTTATACATGTTCCTATGACTATGAGATTATGCAACTCCCGTTTGCCGGAGGAACACTTTGGGTGCTACCAAACGTCACAACGTAACTGGGTGATTATAAAGGAGCATTACAGGTGTCTCCAAAGGGAGATGTTGGGTTGGCGTATTTCGAGATTAGGATTTGTCACTCCGATTGTCGGAGAGGTATCTCTGGGCCCTCTCGGTAATGCACATCACATAAGCCTTGCAAGCATTACAACTAATATGTTAGTTGTGAGATGATGTATTACGGAACGAGTAAAGAGACTTGCCGGTAACGAGATTGAACTAGGTATTGGATACCGACGATCGAATCTCGGGCAAGTAACATACCGATGACAAAGGGAACAACGTATGTTGTTATGCGGTCTGACCGATAAAGATCTTCGTAGAATATGTAGGAGCCAATATGGGCATCCAGGTCCCGCTATTGGTTATTGACCGGAGACGTGTCTCGGTCATGTCTACATTGTTCTCGAACCCGTAGGGTCCGCACGCTTAAGGTTTCGATGACAGTTGTTATGAGTTTATGAGTTTTGATGTACCGAATGTTGTTCGGAGTCCGAGATGAGATCACGGACATGACGAGGAACTCCGGAATGGTCCGGAGATAAAGTTTGATATATATGATAATAGTGTTTGGTCACCGGAAGGGTTCCGGAAATCACCGGAAGGGGTTCCGGATGTTTCCCGAAATGTTTGGGTACGAGAACACTTTATTTGGGCCAAAGGGGAAAGCCCACAAGGTTTTTGGAAAGCGCAAAAGGAAGTTTTGCGGAGTCCAGGGGCCAGACGCCAGGGTCCCTGGCGTCTGGGTCCAGACGCCGGGAACCCTGGCGTCTGGCCCTGGAGTCCGAGAAGGACTCTTGCCTTTCGGGTGAAACCGACTTTGTGGAGACTTTTACTCCAAGTTTCGACCCCAGGGCTCAACATATAAATAGAGAGGCAGGGCTAGCACCAAAGACAGATCAAGAAACACAAGTTGATCCACGTGATCTATTCCTTAGCCGTGTGCGGTGCCCCCAGCCACCATATTCCTCGATAATACTGTAGCGGAGTTTAGGCGAAGCCCTGCTGCTGTAGTACATCAAGATCGTCACCACACCGTCGTGCTGACGGAACTCTTCCCCGACACTTTGCTGGATCGGAGTCCGGGGATCGTCATCGAGCTGAACGTGTGCTCGAACTCGGAGGTGCCGTAGTTTCGGTGCTTGATCGGTTGGATCGTGAAGACGTACGACTACTTCCTCTACGTTGTGTCAATGCTTCCGCAGTCGGTCTGCGTGGGTACGTAGACAGCACTCTCCCCTCTCGTTGCTATGCATCACCATGATCTTGCGTGTGCGTAGGAATTTTTTTGAAATTACTACGAAACCCAACAGATAGCCTGTCATTTATGTCGACAACAACATCGGTACCAAGGGCGAGGGACGAAGAGAACCATTTTCCTGCTCATTGAACGAGGAGGACCTATAGGCAAAGTTCTCGTCCATCGGTGGCAACCGAAATGTCATCAACAATAGTAACAGGGTCTTGCTGACATAATTCTACAACGAGGTGTCTACATAAGCAGGAGAATATTACTGCTTAGATCATATAGATCACAAGAAACGTTAAACCAACCAATGGAAAGGAAAATGTGTTTAAACACATATTTCAAGGGTATATCCTTCCCAAGGACAAGCAGATGATATCCATGATAGGATAGAAGGTAGAAAACCATTTAGGAAAGGGGAGAGAACTTTCCTGACATTACCCATACAACGGTGTTTGGATAATTCATAAGGAAAATTTAGCATTGTGCTTTAAATGTTCTTATTGATGATCGGAGTACCACAAACATGCTTCGAGATAGCTTTGACATGGTCTTCAAGCAAAGGTCGGACTTTGGAAACACAAAGGATCCATCAGGAATAACTTGTAGAATAAGTCTTACAATTTCCTCATGGAAGAATGGATAACCTTGATGAAAGGAATCTATAACCATAGGGCCTCCGGCGGGGTGTGCTAAGCACGACATCCTTGATATAAAATATGGTAATACTCCAAGGTAAAGAAGAACAAATGTTGGATAGCAAGGAACTCAAGGTATAACACAGAACACGAACAAGTTTGTGTTGGAGGGAAGGCAATAAAGTTGTCGATGATAACACAATTCATCGAGGGGCAAGGATGGTATTTCTAATCATGAATTCAATTGATATCCTAGAAGAGCTCATAAGATTGATGATGATCACGACACAATTGTTGAGAGATTGCAAGAAGATGTAACTGATTAGCGACGACATCAAGTCAAAGGAATGCCGAAGCGAAAGGTTATTGGAACCACAGATATATCATAAACTCGGAATCAAGCTTGTTGTTCAAGGCGAAAATATATGATGAGGAAGATCGATGTAAGCTTAGTTCATCGTCGAAAATTATGCTCCGGGAATAAGGACCAGGTAACATGGTTAAAATCAGCACGATACTGATATAGCCGATCAGGCTAGGAATGACTTGAAGGATTATTAAACTCATAAGCAATGAAAATTACTTAGGGTTATCGAACCGGAATGTGGAATCGGTTCACATATCGGTGTTCTCGGTTGACGACAACCCAAAACCCAGGAAAATTGGAATCGGTGAGAAATAACGGTTGATGAAGAACCCATAAGAAGTTATGCAGTTCCATGATATTCTCAAGATATCATACTCGAGGTAGATCCAAGTAGAGGTTGGACAGGTGCAATGATCTGCAGAAGACAAGTACTTCAACTTGTCCGAGAAATGGTTTTAAGGAGAAAATATGGTCGGAACCACGATTGCAAAGGGATCAATTCACAGCCACGAGATGATACTATATCCAGGGGTAATTACTTTTATGAGAAGCTTCCATGATAAGATCTGCATTGTGTCCATGGGCATGAACACAAAGGTTCAAGGTCGACTCCCACTTCTTCAATGCATAACCTTCTATTCACTTCTCGTGTTTTAAAAAATGACATTAGTGTTGAAAATTTTACCTGGTGAAATACTAGATAATTATAACCCATGATATCTTTCGGGTTCACATGGATTAAAGAAGGCATAGGTTCAACCCATGAGGGCATCTTACGAACATATACCACAAGTTTCAAGAGTAAATATCACCAGCTCAAAAGCAGAGCATGGTTGGCCAAATCCGAGAATAGGATTTACCAATGACATTATGTATCAGGGAAAGAACTTCCAAAGTGATTGAATAGGAAGGACGTTGTCGGATAAAATACAACAAAGGATCCGATGGTCCTCAAGGGATCTGATGTAAGCATCGGTACTCAATCAGAGGAAGAAACAATGCAAATGCATTGGATTATAGAAACAACCAGCTAATTCAAACCCAAATGCAAAGGAATTGTGATTTCCAAATCAAGGGATCAGAAGAAAACGCTCTGATTAAGGATGGATAAGTTGAGTAGGCTTAGGGGTACAGTTGACGACAATTTAATTGGTCGAGATCCAGCTCATGTTAAGAGTGACGTCTAAGCCGGAAGGATGAATTCTAGGATCTGCCTGAGGATTGCGAGCATTCGCAACATATTGAATCAACGGACTCAAAAATTATAGTGACAAGGGATGCCAATAAGATTACTAGACTTATGGGATTAACCATAATGCAAGCAAGAATCTCAAGAGCAATAGGCTGCTCAGGATTTTTGGAAGACTGATTGATATTTCGAAAACTTTTGTGAAACACATGATCAACAGGGAATGATTGTATGAATGGCAAGTGTATGTCGTAGTTATCCATAAGGATATTACGGTGGTAGGGAATTGCAAAGGCGATGAGCACATGTTCTCGGGAGAACATCGGAGAGTATCTTCGAAATCTTCTGGCGTAGTAGTCGACCATCGGTAATACGATGCTCTCCGGGTGAAAGTGATCACGAGATCCTAATGTTAGATTTAGCAAAATTCATTTAACCCGAATAGAAGAGAGATCAGAGTCCCAGAGTATAGACGAGGAATAAAAGATCCTAATACCACCCAATGGCGACGTGGGCCCATGGGCCGCACAGCCTTGTTAGTAAAACAATTTTCATCGACTAGACTCAACTTCGGCCAAGGAGTTTGGAAGGGGGATTCCTACAGGCAGTCGGCTCTGATACCAACTTGTGATGCCCCCGATTCAATCGTACACTAATCATACACACAAACGTGTACGATCAAGATCAGGGACTCATGGGAAGATATCACAACACAACTCTACAAATAAAAATAAGTCATACAAGCATCATATTACAAGCCAGGGCCTCGAGGGCTCGAATACAAGAGCTCGATCATAGACGAATCAGCGGAAGCAACAATATCTGAGTACAGACATAAGTAAACAAGTTTGCCTTAAGAAGGCTAGCACAAACTGGGATACAGATCGAAAGAGGCGCATGCCTCCTGCCTGGGATCCCCCTAAACTACTCCTGGTCGCCGTCAGCGGGCTGCACGTAGTAGTAGGCACCTCCAGTGTAGTAGGAGTCGTCGTCGATGGTGGCGTCTGGCTCCTGGACTCCATCGTCTGGTCGCAGCCATCGGGTATAGAAAGGGGGAAAAGAGGGAGCAAAGCAACCGTGAGTACTCATCCAAAGTACTCGCAAGCAAGGAGCTACACTACATATGTATGCATTGGTATCAAACGGAATAAGGGTATCATATGTGGACTGAACTGTAGAATGCCGGAATAAGAGGGGGATAGCTAGTCCTATCGAAGACTACGCTTCTTGCCACCTCCATCTTGCAGCATGTAGAAGAGAGTAGAAGGTAAGTCCACCAAGTAGCATTGCATAGCATAATCCTACCCGGCGATCCTCTCCTCGTCGCCCTGTTAGAGAGCGATCACCGGTTGTATCTGGCACTTGGAAGGGTGTGTTTTATTAAGTATCCGGTTCTAGTTGTCATAAGGTCAAGGTACAACTCCAAGTCGTCCTGTTACCGAAGATCACGGCTATTCGAATAGATTAACTTCCCTGCAGGGGTGCACCACATAACCCAACACGCTCGATCCCATTTGGCCGGACACACTTTCCTGGGTCATGCCCGGCCTCGGAAGATCAACATGTCGCAGCCCTACCTAGGCCCAACAGAGAGGTCAGCACGCCGGTCTAAATCCTATGGCGCAGGGGTCTGGGCCCATCGCCCATTGCACACCTGCATGTTGCGAGGGCGGACGGAAGCAGACCTAGCCTAGCAGGTGTTCCAGTCCAATCCGGCGCGCGCCGCTCAGTCGCTGACGTCACGAAGGCTTCGGCTGATACCACGACATCGAGTGCCCATAGCTGTCCTCGCATAGTTGGTTAGTGCGTATAGGCCAGTAGCCAGACTCAGATCAAATACCAAGATCTCGTTAAGCATATTAAGTATCCGCGAACACCGACTAGGGCCAGGCCCACCTCTATCCTAGGTGGTCTCAACTTGCCCTGTCGCTCCGCCACAAAGATCGACACAGAGGGCCGTCGGGAAAGTATGTCCTTCCAGCCCCCAATTCGTGAATCAACCGCGGGTACTCCTCGAGCCAACCCGACTTTAGTCATCACATGTATCATGTATAAAGTATATAGTATATACCCGTGATCACCTCCTGAGTGATCACGGCCCGATAGTATAGCATGGCAGACGGACAAGAATGTAGGGCAACTGATGATAAACTAGCATCCTATACTAAGCATTAGGATTGCAGGTAAAGGTAACAACAGTAGTGGCAAGGACAGGCTATGCATCAGGATAGGATTAACGGAAAGCAATAACATGCTACACTACTCTAATGCAAGCAGTAGAGAGAAGAGTAGGCGATATCTGGTGATCAAGGGGGGGTCTTGCCTGGTTGCTCTGGCAAGAAGGGTTCGATGTCGATGTAGTCGATCACAGGGGGTACCGACATCGGTCTCGAGGTCTACCAAAAAGAAGTAACGAAGGGGAAACACAATAAATAACAGAGCAATCAAATGTAACACAAAGCAAGACGCGGAAATACGTTGTGCTAGGGGTGACCTAACGCAGGGATAGGTGATACCGGCGAAGGTGGGGAAAATCCGGGAAAGTATCCCCAGTGTTTCGCATTTTCGGACAGATGGACCGAAGGGGGAAAGTTGCATGTTCGCTATGCTAGGAATGCGTGGCGGACGAACGGGTTGCGTAACCGGATTCGTCTCATCGATCTGAGAAACTTTCATGTACAAAGTTGTTTCATCCGACCTACGGATTATTTTCTACGATTTTTCAAAGATTTAAATAATATTTTGGAAATCCCTGAAATTTTGCTAAGTCTGAGAATTTGATAGTTTTTTTAATATCACTTGGTTGTCTTAAAAGACTACAACTATTGTTCTGTACATCCTATGAGTTAGTTCCTTATATCAATTTTCAATACTTTTCTGTTATCTACAAGTTAGTACCAATTACATCCATATTAGAGTTCATTTGCTTGAACATCAAGAGCACTAAAGTAGCTTTGAAAATAAAACTGTTTTTCGGTTTTTCTGTTAACAGGACATTGAACTTTATGATTTTCGTAGGAATTAATCCATGCATCAAAAGTATTTGGTCCAGTGGGATAAAATGGATTTTGTCATCTATGCATTCTACTCATATTATTTTCACTCATGCTAACAAGTGTTTAACCGTAGTTTAGGGGCTGTCTAAGGGGTTACTCATTGTAGAAATACAAAAGCTAGCTAGTAGCTACAATAGCTACAAGTACAGTAAGCAGCGGCAGTGGTTGTATTTAGGGATTTATTTAGACTGTTAATTACATGGGACCCGTATGTCATCAACTGGGTTATCCCAGTCAGCAGTTTGACTGGTCTATGGGACCAGTGGGCCCCAGGTGTCATTCACACATATTTTAGCATTTCTTTTAAGTAGATATTTAGAGGAGGGGGGTCCACCTGCCATAGGTTAGTAGCTAATCTAACTAGTAATTAACCCTAAACTAATTGAACATGGGGCCGACCTCTCACACACAGAATACACACATACGCTAATTACAAAGGGCCAGCCATACATAGCAGGGGCATAGCCAACCATCGGGTTGTGTTTGCCATGGCCTTGCGTGAGCTCAACGTGGTTGAGCAGCAGCAGCGGCAGCAGCTCAACGCGGCAGCGGCAGTGAAACAGAGCATCAACGACTAGCGGGCAGCAAGCAGCATCAGCAGTTACGAGCAGCAGCGGCAGCGCTACAGCAGAAGCAGTAACCGGCAGTAGCGGCAGCAGCACGGTCGGGCGCTGCTAGGCCGCTGCGGGCACACGCGCGGGCGAGGCGCAGGGCAGCAGACGCACAACAGTAGGAGCAGCATCAGCAGTCGCGGGCGAGCTCGGGGCGTGGCCCGCAGAAGGAGCACACAGGAGCAACACGAGCGCAAAGCCAAGCAGGGGCGCGTACACGTATGCTGAGCTTCGGCCATGGCGGCCGCCGGTTCGTACAGGAGACTACGTCAATGGATCAAGACCGGGATGAGGGGGGATTCGGAGGAGGAGCTCACGGCGAATCTGTAGGGGAGGGCAGCAGGTTCGGGGGAGGCTCGTAGGCGGCGAATCGAGCAGAGAGGCGGTGACGACCGTGGCGGAGAAGACAGTTCGTGGCGACGGTTCGAGGGCGTCCTGGCTCGATCTGGTCCTCAGGACGAACAAAGCCAGCCACGGCAGACCTCCTGGACGTTGACGTGAAGCTTGGGGGGGCACCGTGTTGGAAATATGCCCTAGAGGCAATAATAAATTGGTTATTATTATATTTCCTTGTTCATGATAATCGTTTATTATCCATGCTAGAATTGTATTGATAGGAAACTCAGATACATGTGTGGATACATAGACAACACCATGTCCCTAGTAAGCCTCTAGTTGACTAGCTCGTTGATCAATAGATGGTTACGGTTTCCTGACCATGGACATTGGATGTCGTTGATAACGGGATCACATCATTAGGAGAATGATGTGATGGACAAGACCCAATCCTAAGCCTAGCACAAGATCATGTAGTTCGTATGCTAAAGCTTTTCTAATGTCAAGTATCATTTCCTTAGACCATGAGATTGTGCAACTCCCGGATACCGTAGGAGTGCTTTGGGTGTGCCAAACGTCACAACGTAACTGGGTGGCTATAAAGGTACACTACAGGTATCTCCGAAAGTGTCTGTTGGGTGGCACGAATCAAGACTGAGATTTGTCACTCCGTGTAAACGGAGAGGTATCTCTGGGCCCACTTGGTAGGACATCATCATAATGTGCACAATGTGATCAAGGAGTTGATCACGGGATGATGTGTTACAGACGAGTAAAGAGACTTGCCGGTAACGAGATTGAACAAGGTATCGGGATACCGACGATCGAATCTCGGGTAAGTATCGTACCGCTAGACAAAGGGAATTGTATACGGGATTGATTAAGTCCTTGACATCATGGTTCATCCGATGAGATCATCGTGGAGCATGTGGGAGCCGTCGTGCTGCTGCTGGATGGAGTCTTCCCCAACCTCTCCTTCTCCCCTTGCTGGATCAAGGCGTAGGAGACGTCACCGGGCTGTACGTGTGTTGAACACGGAGGTGCCGTCCGTTCGGCACTAGGATCATCGGTGATTTGGATCACCACGAGTACGACTCCATCAACCCCGTTCACTTGAACGCTTCCGCTTAGCGATCTACAAGGTTATGTAGATGCACTCTCCTTCCCTCGTTGCTAGATTACTCCATAGATTGATCTTGGTGATGCGTAGAAAATTTTGAACTTCTGCTACGTTCCCCAATAGTGGTATCAGAGCCAGGTTTATGCGTAGTTACTATGCACGAATAGAACACAAAGTAGTTGTGGGCGTCGATATTGTCAATTATCTTGCCGTTACTACTCTTATCTTGATTCGGCGGCATTGTGGGATGAAGCGGCCCGGACCAACCTTACACGTATGCTTACGTGAGACCGGTTCCATCGACTGACATGCACTAGTTGCATAAGGTTGCTGGCGGGTGTCTGTCTCTCCCACTTTAGTCGGATCGGATTCGATGAACAGGGTCCTTATGAAGGGTAAATAGAAATTGGCAATTCACGTTGTGGTTTTGGCGTAGGTAAGAAACGTTCTTGCTAGAAACCTATAGCAGCCACGTAAAAACTTGCAACAACAATTAGAGGACGTCTAACTTGTTTTTGCAGCAAGTGTTTTGTGATGTGATATGGCCAAAAGATGTGATGAATGATATATGTGATGTATGAGATGATCATGCTCTTGTAATAGGAATCACGACTTGCATGTCGATGAGTATGACAACCGACAGGAGCCATAGTAGTTGTCTTAATTTATTTATGACCTGCATGTCAATATAAACATCATGTAATTACTTTACTTTATTGCTAACCGTTAGCTGTAGTAGTGGAAGTAATAGTTGGCGAGACAACTTCATGAAGACACGATGATGGAGATCATGATGATGGAGATCATGGTGTCATGCCGGTGACAACGATGATCATGGAGCCCCGAAGATGGAGATCAAAAGGAGCAAAATAATATTGTCCATATCATGTCACTTTTTGATTGCATGTGATGTTTATCATGTTTTTGCATCTTATTTGCTTAGAACGACGGTAGTAAATAAGATGATCCCTCATTAAAATTTCAAGAAAGTGTTCCCCCTAACTGTGCACCGTTGCAAAGGTTCGTTGTTTCGAAGCACCACGTGATGATCGGGTGTGATAGATTCTAACGTTCGAATACAACGGGTGTTGACGAGCCTAGCATGTACAGACATGGCCTCGGGACACATGCGAAACACTTAGGTTGACTTGACGAGCCTAGCATGTACAGACATGGCCTTGGAACACGGAAGACCGAAAGGTCGAGCATGAGTCGTATGGTAGATACGATCAACATGAAGATGTTCACCGATGATGACTAGTCCGTCTCACGTGATGATCGGACACGGCCTAGTTGACTCGGATCATGTAATCACTTAGATGACTAGAGGGATGTCTATCTGAGTGGGAGTTCATAAGATGAACTTAATTATCCTGAACATAGTCAAAAGGTCTTCGCAAATTATGTCGTGGCTCGCGCTTTAGTTCTAATGTTTAGATATGTTCCTAGAGAAAATTTAGTTGAAAGTTGATAGTAGCAATTATGCGGACTAGGTCCATAAACTGAGGATTGTCCTCATTGCTTCATAGAAGGCTTATGTCCTTAATGCACCGCTCAGTGTGCTGAACCTCGAACGTCGTCTATGGATGTTGCGAACATCTGACATACACATTTTGATAACTACGTGATAGTTCAGTTAAACGGTTTAGAGTTGAGGCACCGAAGACGTTTTGAAAGGTCGCGAAACATATGAGATGTTTCGAGGGCTGAAATTGGGATTTCAGGCTCGTGCCCACGTCAAGAGGTATAAGACCTCTGACGATTTTCTTAGCCTGCAAACTAAGGGAGAAAAGCTCAATTGTTGAGCTTGTGCTCAGATTGTCTGAGTACAACAATCATTTGAATCGAGTGGGAGTTGATCTTCTAGATGAGATAGTGATGTTTCTCCGAAGTCATTACCACCAAGCTGCTAGAGCTTCGTGATGAACTATAATATATCAGGGACATATATGATGATCCTTGAGATATTCGCGATGTTTGACACCACAAAAGTAGAAATCAAGAAGGAGCATCAATTGTTGATGGTTGGTGAAACCACTAGTTTCAAGAAGGGCAAGGGGGAAAAGGGATACTTCATGAAACGGCAAATCGGCTGCTGCTCTAGTGAAGAAACCCAAGGTTGAACCCAAACCCGAGACTAAGTGTTTCTGTAATAAGGGGAACAGCCACTGGAGCAGAATTACCCTAGATACTTGGTAGATGAGAAGGCTGGCAAGGTCGATAGAAGTATATTGGATATACATTGTGTTAATGTGTACTTTACTAGTACTCCTAGTAGCACCGTGGTATTAGATACCGGTTCGGCTGCTAAGTGTTAGCAAACTCGAAATAAAAGGCTACGGAGTAAACGGAGACTAGCTAAAGGTGAGCTGGCGATATGTGTTGGAAGTTTTTCCCAAGCTTGATGTGATCAAGCATCGCACGCTCCCTCTACCATCGAGATTGGTGTTTGCGTTGAGCATAGACATGATTGGATTATGTCTATCGCAATACGGTTATTCATTTAAGGAGAATAATGGTTACTCTGTTTATTTGAATAATACCTTCAATGGTCTTGCACCTAAAATGAATGGTTTATTGAATCTCGATCGTAGTGATACACATGTTCATGCCAAAAGATATAAGATAGTAATGATAGTACCACCTACTTGTGGCACTGCCATGTAAGTCATATCGGTATAAAATGCATGAAGAAGCTCCATGTTGATGGATCTTTGGGCTCACTCGTTTTGAAAAGTTTGAGACGTGCGAACCATGTCTATTGGTGTATATGCATGAAGAAACTCCATGCAAATGGACCGTTTGGACTCACTTGATTTTGAATCACTTGAGACATGCAAATCATACCACATGGGCAAGATGACTGAAAGCCTCGTTTTCAGTAAAATGGAACTAGAAAGCAACTTGTTGGAAGTAATACATTTTGATGTGTGTAGTCCAATGAGTGCTGAGGCGTGTAGTGGATATCGTTATGTTCTTACTTCACAGATGATTTGAGTAGATGTTGAGTATATTTACTTGATGAATCACGAGTCTAAATTATTGAAAGGTTCAAGTAATTTCAGGGTGAAGTTGAAAGATCATCGTGACAAGAGGATAAAATATCTATGATATGATCATAGAGATGAATATCTGAATTACGAGTTTGGCACAGAATTAAGACATTGTGGAAATTGTTTCACAACTAATACAGCCTGGAACACCATAGTGTGGTGGTGTGTCCGAACATCATAACTGCACCCTATTGGATATGATGCATACCATGATGTCTCTTATCGAATTACCACGATAGTTTATGGGTTAGGCATTAGAGACAACCACATTCACTTTAAATAGGGCACCACGTAATTCCGATGAGATGACACCGTATGAACTATGGTTTAGAGAAACCTAAGCTGTCATTTCTTAAAAGTTTGGGGCCGCGACGCTTATGTGAAAAAGTTTCAGGCTGATAAGCTCGAACCCAAAGCGGATAAATGCATCTTCATAGGACACCCAAAACAGTTGGGTATACCTCCTGTCTCAGATCCGAAAGCAATAAGGGATTGTTTCTAGAATCGGGTCCTTTCTCGAGGAAAAAGTTTCTCTCGAAAGAATTGAGTTGGAGGATGGTGGAGACTTGATGAGGTTATTGAACCGTCTCTTCAACTAGTGTGTGGCAGGGCACAGGGAGTTGTTCCTGTGGCACCTACACCAATTGAAGTGGAAGCTTATGATAGTGATCATGAAACTTCAGATCAAGTCACCACCAAACCTCGTGGGATGACAAGGATGCGTACTACTTCAGAGTGGTACGTAATCCTGTCTTGGAAGTCATGTTGCTAGACAACAATGAACCTACGAGCTATGGAGAAGCGATGGTGGGCCTGGATTCCAAAATGGCTCGTGGCCATATAATCCGAGAGAGGATCCATATATGAAAACAAAGTGTAGACTTTGGAAGAACTACTTGATGGTCGTAAGGCTGTTAGGTACATATGGATTTTAAAAGGAAGACGAACAATGATGGTAAGTATCACCATTAAGACAGCTCGACTTGTCGTTAAGATGTTTTTTTCCGACAAGTTCAAGGAGTTGACTACGATGAGAATTTCTCACCCGTAGTGATGCTTAAGTCCGTCGGAATCATGTTAGCATTAGCTGTATTTTTTGATTATGAAATCTTACAGATGGATGTCAAAACAAGTTTTCTTACCAAGTTTTCGTAAGAGAAGTTGTATGTGATACAATAGAAGGTTTTGTCAATCCTGAAAGATGCTAACAAGTATGCAAAGCTCCAGCAATCCTTCTAAGGACTGGAGTAAGCATCTCGGAGTTGGAATGTATGCTTTGATGAGATGATCAAAGATTTTGGGTGTATGCAAAGTTTATGAGAAACTTGTATTTCCAAAGAAGTGAGTGGGAGCACTATAGAATTTCTGATGAATATATGTTGTTGACATATTGTTGATCAGAAATGATGTAGAATTTCTGGAAAGCATATAGGGTTATTTGGAAAGTGTTTTTTCAATGGAAAGCCTGGATTAAGCTACTTGAACATTGAGCATCAAGATCTATAAGGATAGATCAAAACGCTTAATGGTACTTTCAAATGAGCACATACCTTGACATGATCTTGAAGGTGTTCAAGATGGATCAGTCAAAGAAGGAGTTCTTGCCTGAGTTGTAAGGTATGAAGTTAAGACTTAAAGCACGACCACGGCAGAAGAAAGAGGAAGGACGAAGGTTGTCCCCTATGCTTTTGTCATAGGCTCTATATGGTGTGCTATGCTGAGTACCGCACCTGATGTGTGCCTTGCCACATATCTGGCAAGAGGGTACAAAGGTAATCTAGGAGTAGATCACCAGATAGCGGTCTAAATTATCCTTAGAGGAATAAGGATATGTTTCTCGGTTATGGAGGTGATAAAGAGTTCGACGTAAAGAGTTACGTCGATGCAAGCTTAACACCTATCCGGATAGCTCTGAGTAGAGATACCGGATACATATAATGGAGCAACAATTTAGAATAGCTCCAAGTAGAACAGTTATTTGAAATGGCTCCAAATGTAGCGTAGTAGTTGCATCTACAAGATGACATAGAAATTTGCGAAGTACATACATATCTAAATGTTGCAGACCCATTGACTGAAACCTCTCTCACAAGCATAACATGATCAAACCCAGAACTCTTTGGGTGTTAGTCACATGGGGATGTGACCTTGAGTGTTAATCACATATCGATGTGAACTGGATTATTGACTCTAGTGCAAGTGGGAGACTATTGGAAATATGCCCTAGAGGCAATAATAAATTGGTTATTATTATATTTCCTTGTTCATGATAATCGTTTATTATCCATGCTAGAATTTTATTGATAGGAAACTCAAATACATGTGTGGATACATAGACAACACCATGTCCCTAGTAAACCTCTAGTTGACTAGCTCGTTGATCAATAGATGGTTACGGTTTCCTGACCATGGACATTGGATGTCGTTGATAACGGGATCACACCATTAGGAGAATGATGTGATGGACAAGACCCAATCCTAAGCCTAGCACAAGATCATGTAGTTCGTATGCTAAAGCTTTTCTAATGTCAAGTATCATTTCCTTAGACCATGAGATTGTGCAACTCCCGGATACCGTAGGAGTGCTTTGGGTGTGCCAAATGTCACAACGTAACTGGGTGGCTATAAAGGTACACTACAGGTATCTCCGAAAGTGTCTGTTGGGTTGGCACGAATCGAGACTGGGATTTGTCACTCCGTGTAAACGGAGAGGTATCTCTGGGCCCACTCGGTAGGACATCATCATAATGTGCACAATGTGATCAAGGAGTTGATCACGGGATGATGTGTTACGGAACAAGTAAAGAGACTTGCCGGTAATGAGATTGAACAAGGTATCGGGATACCGACGATCGAATCTCGGGCAAGTATCGTACCGCTAGACAAAGGGAATTGTATACGGGATTGATTAAGTCCTTGACATCGTGGTTCATCCGATGAGATCATCGTGGAGCATGTGGGAGACAACATGGGTATCCAGATCCCGCTGTTGGTTATTGACCGGAGAGTTGTCTCGGTCATGTCTGCATGACTTCCGAACCCGTAGGGTCTACACACTTAAGGTTCGATGACGCTAGGGTTATAGGGAAAGTATGTACGCGGTTACCGAATGTTGTTCGGAGTCTCGGATGAGATCCCGGACGTCACGAGGAGTTCCGGAATGGTCCGAGGTAAAGATTGATATATAGGAAGTATGGTTTTGGCCACCGGAAGTGTTCCCGGCATCACCGGTAGTGTACCGGGACCACCGGAGGGGTCCGGGGGTCCACCAGGTGGGGCCCCAGCCCCAGAGGCCTACATGGGCCAATAGTGGGAAGGGACCAGCCCCTAGGTGGGCTGGGGCGCCTCCCACCAAGGCCCAAGGCGCCTCCAAGAGGGGAAGGGGCAAACCCTAGGCTCAGATGGGCCTAAGGCCCACCTAGTGGTGCGCCCCCCCCCCCCCCCCCCCCCGCCCCCCCCCCCCTAGATGGGATCTAGGGCTGGCCGCCACACCTAGGGAGGGAACCCTAGGTGGGGGCGCAGCCCCTCCCCTCCCCCCTATATATACTTGAGGTTTGGGGCTGCCCAACACATGTGATTTGCTCTCCCTATTGGCGCAGCCCTACCCCTCTCCCTCCTCGTCTCTCGTAGTGCTTGGCGAAGCCCTGCTGGAGTCCCGCGCTCCTCCACCACCACCACGGCGTCGTGCTGCTGCTGGATGGAGTCTTCCCCAACCTCTCCTTCTCCCCTTGCTGGATCAAGGCGTAGGAGACGTCACCGGGCTGTACGTGTGTTGAACACGGAGGTGCCGTCCGTTCGGCACTAGGATCATCGGTGATTTGGATCACCACGAGTACGACTCCATCAACCCCGTTCACTTGAACGCTTCCGCTTAGCGATCTACAAGGTTATGTAGATGCACTCTCCTTCCCTCGTTGCTAGATTACTCCATAGATTGATCTTGGTGATGCGTAGAAAATTTTGAATTTCTGCTACGTTCCCCAACACACCGGTGCGCGGCAACGACGATGACGCGGTAACAGCAGCGGCGTCGGGCGCGAGTGGCAGAGGGAGAGGGAGCGCGAGGGAAAAGGGATTAGGGTTCGGTGGCGGGAGGGAGGGACGGGGTAGGTCTTATAGGCGCCGAGGTCGCCGGTATGACGCCCCCGATTTAATCGTACACTAATCATACACGCAAACATGTATGATCAAGATCGGGGACTCACAAGAAGATATCACAACACAACTCTACAAATAAAATAAGTCATACAAGCATCATATTTACAAGCCAGGGGCCTCGAGGGCTCGAATACAAGAGCTCGATCATAGACGAGTCAGCGGAAGCAACAATATCTGAGTACAGACATAAGTTAAACAAGCTTGCCTTAAGAAGGCTAGCACAAACTGGGATACAGATTGAAAGAGGCGCAAGCCTCCTGCCTGGGATCCTCCTAAACTACTCCTGGTCGTCGTCAACGGGCTGCACATAGTAGTAGGCACCTCTCGAGTAGTAGTAGTCGTCATCAACGGTGGCGTCTGGCTCCTGGACTCCAACGTCTGGTTGCAGCAATCGGATATAGGAAAGGGGAAAAGGGGGAGAAAAGCAACCATGAGTACTCATCCAAAGTACTCGCAAGCAAGGAGCTACACTACATATGTATGCATTGGTATCAAATGGAATAAGGGGATCATATGTGGACTGAACTGCAGAATGCCGGAATAAGAGGGGGATAGCTAGTCCTGTCGAAGACTACGCTTCTGGCAGCCTCCGTCTTGCAGCATGTAGAAGAGAGTAGACTGAAGTCCTCCAAGTAGCATTGCATAGCATAATCCTACCCGGCGATCCTCTCCTCGTCGCCCTGTTAGAGAGCGATCACCGGTTGTATCTGGCACTTGGAAGGGTGTGTTTTATTAAGTATCCGGTTCTAGTTGTCATAAGGTCAAGGTACAACTCCAAGTCGTCCTGTTACCGAAGATCACGGCTATTCGAATAGATTAACTTCCCTGCAGGGGTGCACCACATAACCCAACACGCTCGATCCCATTTGGCCGGACACACTTTCCTGGGTCATGCCCGGCCTCGGAAGATCAACATGTCGCAGCCCTACCTAGGCCCAACAGAGAGGTCAGCACGCCGGTCTAAATCCTATGGCGCAGGGGTCTGGGCCCATCGCCCTTTGCACACCTGCACGTTGCGAACGCGGCCGGTGAGCAGACCTAGCAACCTCCATTACAAAGGAAGTTGCGTTACGCGGTCCTACCCGGCGCGTGCCGCTCAGTCGCTGACGTCATGAAGGCTTCGGCTGATACCATGACGTCGAGTACCCATAACTGTCCCCGCGTAGATGGTTAGTGCGTATAGGTCAGTAGCCAGACTCAGATCAAATACCAAGATCTCGTTAAACGTGTTATCTTGAAGACACCGCGAACGCCGACCAGGGCTAGGCCCACCTCTCTCATAGGTGGTCTCAACCTGCCCTGTCGCTCCGCCACAAAGATCCACCCAGAGGGCCGTCGGGACAAAGGTCCTTTCAGCCCCCAATCCGTGAATCACTCGCGGGTACTCCTCGAGCCAACCCGACTTTAGTCATCACATGTATCATGTATAAAGTATAGGTATATACCCGTGATCAACTCCCGAGTGATCACGGCCCGATAGTATAGCATGGCAGACGGACAAGAATGTATGGCCACTGATGATAAACTAGCATCCTATACTAAGCATTTAGGATTGCAGGTAACGTATCAACAGTTGTAGCAACAATGACAGGCTATGCATCGGGATAGGATTAACGGAAAGCAGTAACATGCTACACTACTCTAATGCAAGCAGTATAGAGGAGAGTAGGCGATATATGGTGATCAAGGGGGGGGGGCTTGCCTAGTTGCTCTGGCAAGAGAGAGTGGTCGTTAACACCGTAGTCGTACTGGGTAGCAGCGGCGTCGGTCTCGGTGTCTAGCGAGAGAAGAGGGGGAAGAAACAATAAATTTAATGCAAACAAATGCATGACGATGCATGACATGACAAAGCATGATGCTAGGTGTGCCCTAACATGGTACGAGATGGTACAGGTGAAGGGGGAAAACATCCGGGAAAGTATTCCCGGTGTTTCGTGTTTTCGGACAGATGAACCGGAGGGGGAAACTTGCGTGTTCGCTATGCTAGGGATGCGTGGCGGACGAACGGGCTGCGTATCCGGGTTCGTTTCGTCGTTCTGAGCAACTTTCATGTTGTAAATAATTTAATCCGAGTTACGGATTAAAAGATATGATTTTCTAAAGATTTTATTAATTTCTGGAATTTAATTAATTATTTAATTTAATTCGAAAATGGATTAATGACATCAGCATGACAGCAGCATGACGTCAGCAGTCAACAGAGGAGTTGACTAGTCAACTGACGTGTGGGTCCCGTTCGTCATTGACTGTTTAGTCTAATTAGGGTTTAATTAAACTAACTAGTTAATTACATTAATTAAGCAGAATTAATTAACTTGATTAATTAATCAAGTAATTATTATTATTTATTTATTTACTTATTTTTTATTTATTTTTATAGTTCTTCTTTTTTTTGTTCTCAGGTGGGCCCCCTCTGTCATTGCCCCAAAGGGGCATAGCGAGCTAACGGGCGCGGTTCTAGGGCGCGGTTGCGGGGCGGAGCCAGGCGCTGGGCGCTGCGGGCGCCCGACCCTGGAGAGGGCCGAGCGGGCGCGGGTCGGCGGCGCGGGTCGCGAAAGGGAAGCGGAGCTGCGGGCGCGCGCGCTGCGACGGGCAAGAGGCGGGCGCGGCACGGCATCAGCAGCGCTAGCAACGGGCGGAGGCGGGGCGGCTAGCAGTAGGCAGCATCGCGGTGGCGGACGCTGGGAGCGGAGCTCCGGCAGGTGCTAGGGGGAAGGCGCCGGCGAGCGACGGGGAGGTGCGGTGAGGCATTCAACGGCCTGGGTGGTAGGCAACGGGCAATGGGGGCGGCAGGCGCGACGAGGGCGCGGGTAGCGAGTGACAGCAGGCCGCGGGTGGAGCATCACGGTCGGGCGCGGTCGGGGCGTGCAGGGGGAGCAGCGGCAGCACGACAACAAGCGGCCGAGGCAGACGGGCACGGCGGCGCGGACGCGAGGCGTCCTGGTCAGGGGGGAGAAGAGGGGAGGCGGAGGCCGATGGCCTCACTAGCGTTGCAGGGGCACGGGTCGGCGAGGCTCGATGGAGCTCGTCGAGGAGGAGGATGGGGACGACGCGCGGCGATGTAGACGTGGAGGAGGTCCGGCGGGGAGGTCCGGGTGACGAGGTGGCCGTGACGGCGGTGCTGCTGCAGGCACGGCGCTCGGGGCCGGCCATGGCAAGGAGGAGGCAAGGTAGGCCAGATCCTCAACGGGGCCTCGAGGATCCTTCCATCTCCGGTGGCGAGGCAACGACACGAGGACAGCAGGAGGACCTGCGGGGCGGAGGCGGCGGTCCGTGGCAATGGGGTCGATCCCGATCCAATCTGGATCGGGAGGGGGGAAGGTGGCGACATGGGGGGGGGGGGAAGGTGGGGGGGTGGGTGGGGGTTAGGGTTGGGGGTAGTGGGGTAAGTAGGCCACGGGGGTAGACGGGCCGGCCGGCTGGGCCAAGGCCCAGTTGGACCACGGGGGTTTTCCCCCATGTTTTATTTATCTTTTGTTTGTTTTGTTTTCTATTTTTCTTTTAGTTTTTTTATACATTGTTTCGCATTAAGTAGAGCCATCAATTGATTTTTGTAAAAAGTGTAACTTGCCTCATAACTCAAATTGCATTGAATGGCACTGCCACAAAAAGTTTTACTCCAGAATAAATTAGTTTAATATTTTATAAAATACAAAAGGCATTTTATTAATTGTTTTGCTGCTGTTTTATCCACTTAGAGTATTTAAACATTTATGAAAGTGTGGTTCCTCCACCGTAGTTACTTCTGCACCATTGGGCACAACCCGAACATTTTAGTTTTAAAGTTTGAAAATTTTGATGTTTGCCTTTTATTAAATTTTGAATTTGAATTGGTTTTCGAACTAACGCGGGATTATCAACAATAACTGCAGTGACGTGGCATCATTAACGGGGGATTACTGTAGCCTAATTACCTGGGCATCACAATTCTCCTCCACTACAAGAAATCTCGTCCCGAGATTTAGGAGCGGTTATAAGGGGAAGGGATCTGGTTACGAAATTCTAAAGATTCTTCTCGGTCATAGTTGCTCTTCTCGAAGAGGTCGATCCATTACATTGATGTCTTCGGTCCTCTGCTTCAGTTCATCATGATGAAGTCATCATTCTTCCTTCAGGACCTTCACGAACTTACGAAAGGGTGAGAAGGGAAAACTCTATATGGATGGATTCTAACAAGATCAAGCATCAGACGGTTAACTCAGGGAAGAAGCATAAGTATCTCTCGATTTGAAACTTAAGAAGATATCGAGAGCAAAGTAAGAAGGTACCATGAGAAGTTTCAAACGGATAGGCAATCGTTCGATGCCTAATCAGAAGGTGAAAGGGGTTTCAGGGCAACGAGAATAGGTATTGCGCCTCATACCAGAATAGATCACTAGACAGGTGGTCCGTGAATTACATACGAAGTCAAGTGTGAGGAACAACCTTGGGAATAGGTGGTGTACAGGAGAGTCAGGTTTCGATCCTGTGGAACTGTAGGTTATGGGCCCACCATGTGGGTTAAAAGTAGGAAGGGCGAGGATGTTTTGCACGATCATGTAAGCAAGGTATTTCAGAGGATAGCCTATCAGTTATGTCGGCAACAACATCAGTACCAAGGGCGAGGGACAAAGAGAACCATTTTCCTGCTCGTTGAACGAGGCGGACCAATAGGCAATGTTCTCGTCCATCGATGGCTACCGGAATGTCATCAACAATCGTACAGGGTCTTGCTGACAGAATTGTACAACGAGGCGTTTACATAAGCAGGGAATATTACTGCTTATATCATACAGATCACAATAAGGGTTTAAACAAACCAATGGAATGGAAAAATGGTTATCAGTTTCAATCAGAACAACGGAAAGGGAAGAGTGTTTAAGCACATTTCAGGGGGTATATCCTTCTCAAGGATAAGCGGAGCATGATATCCATGAGACGATAGAAAGTAGAAAACCATTTAGGTAAGTGGGGAGGAATCTCATGATATTACCCATACAACGGTGTTTGGATAACTGATAAGGAAAATTTAGCATTGTGCTTCAAATGTTCTTATTGATGATAGTAGTACCACATACATGCTTCGAGATAGCATTGACATGGTCTTGAAGCAAAGGTTGGACTTTGCATATGCAAAGGATTCATTAGGAACAACTTATAAAATAAGTCTTATGATTTCCTCATGGAAGAATGGATAACCTTGCTGAAAAGGAAGCTATAACAATAGGTCCTCCGGCCAGGTGTGCTAGGCATGACATCACCTTACCGGGTCATATAAGAACCAATGTTATAACTATTGAAATTATGTTCCAATCATCATATCTGACCGAGGTTCAGATCCGATGGCCGTCAAGATAACTCAGACTTAGGATGCCTGAGAAGAAAGGTGCAACACAAATTGTCGAGATGACATTGTAAGATTCTCGGGAATTGAACTATGGAAGCGAGTTCCACAACAAAAGTTCATCGTTAAATCAAGGAGAGGATGAGGATGTGGATGATGGACTCGGCGACAACTCATCGAGATTTCCAAAGGATGGATTTCCACAATTATGCGAACAAGGAGATAACATTAGTCAGATCAAATGATATAATGATGTATGCTCGAGGAAAACATACTCGGTTAAACATTGGTTGAAAGGTGCACCCGAAATATGGGCTTAAGTAGCATGATCAATGTTAGAATGGTGGTTCGATAACCAATGGTCTAAGAATGAAATATCGACCATTTACTTCAAAGCAATAGGGTTGCTAGAGACACGAACAAGTTTGTGTTGAACGGAAGGCAATAAAGTGGTCGATGATAACACAACTCATCGAGGGCAAGGAGGGTACTTCTCATCATGAATTCAATTGATACCTTGGAAGGGGTCAAAATGTTGATGATGATCACGACACATTTGTCGAGAGGTTTCAAGAAGATGTAACCGATCGGCGATGACATCAAGTCAACGGAATGATGAAGCGAGAGGTTATTGAAACCAGAGGTACGACACAAACTTGAAATCAAGCTTGTCATTCAAGGACAATTGTTATGACGAGGAAGATCGACGTAAGCTTAGCTGATCGTCAAAATTTATGCTCCGGGAATAAGGACCGGGTAGCACAGTTAAAATTAGCACTATGATGATAGCCGATTAGGCTAGGATTGACATGCTCGAGTACAAACTCGTGAGTAAAGGAGATTACTAAGAGTTGTTTAATCATGGTGCGAACCCGATTTAGTTATTGGTGTCCTCGAGTGACTAACAACTCGAAACCAGGAAAAAATTGGAATCGGTGAGGAATAATACTTGATGAAGGCTCAGAATAAGCAACATGGTTCGGTGATATTATCGAGATACCAGAGGGTAATACTCGGAGGTAGAGCAAGATAGAGGGTTGACAAGTGTATTGATCTGCAAAAGACAAGTACTTTCACTTGTCCGAAAAAAGGAATCAAGGAATATCAATATGGACGACACCATAGTTATAAGGGATCAAATTCAAAGACACCGGAAGAATTATCCAACTGATTAAAAGTTTTGCAAGAAGCTTCCATGATAAGTTCCACATCGGGTCCATGGGCATGAACACAAAGTTCAAGGTCGACTCCCACTTCTCCAAAGCACAACCTTACATTCACTTCTCGTTTTGATAAAGGCATTAGTGTCGAAAGTTTTACCTAGTGAAATACCAGATGAGTATGGCCCGTGAAATCTTTCAGGCTCACATAGATTAGGTAAGGCATTAGTTCAACCCATCGAGGCATCTTAGGAACAAATACCACAAAATTTTAGGAGTAATTAACACAAGCTCGAAAGTAGAGCATGGTTGTCAAAGCACTATGTATTAGGGAAAGAACTCACAAGATTGAATGTGAGATAACAACTCAGCAATGGGTTTGGTGGTCCATAACGGAGCTGACGTGAGTATCGGTACTCAATCAGAGGAAGAAAGAATGCAAAGGCATTCGATTATGGGAATAACTAACTAATTCAAATCTCAAATGCAAAGGAATTGCGATTTCCATCTCAAGGGATCAGAAGCAAACGCTCTGATTAAGGATGGATTAGTTGAGTAGACTTAGGGGTACAATCAACGGCAATTTGATGAGTCAATAACCAGCTCACTTTCAAAATGACATCTGAGCCGGAAAGATATTTTAAAAGGATCAATCGATGATTGCGTGCACTCGCACTCATGTTGAATCAATAGGATCAAATGACGGTGTCAAAGGAGACTAATGAATATTGCCAGACATATGGAGAGCATCCATAATGCAAGCAGACAAGTGTTTGCAGAGCAACAAGCTACTAGGGATTTTCGGAGGATCGAATAGTATTTCGAAGACCATTGTGAAACACATGAACAACTGGGGGGTGAGCGGATACTCGATAAGTGCGAGAATTATCCATAGGGGTATTCAGGTGACAAGGAACGGCAAGGCAGTAAGTTCAAAGGATTATCGAAACAACGACAAGTATTATGGGGTATCTTGTAATAACAAGACCAACTGGGGATGAATGTAAGAATAACAACTGCAAGTAATTATCCATAAGGGTTGACGGTGGAAGAGGAATTGCAAATGCGATGAACACAAGTTCTCGGGTTAACAGCGGAGAGTATCTTCAGGGTCTTCATGTACAGCAGACGATCATCAGTAATAAGGGGCTCTCCGGGTGAAAGTGATAACGAGATCCTAATGTTAGATTTAGCAAAATTCATTTAACCCGGATAGAAGAGAGTTCAGAGTCCCAGAGTAAGGATCGAGGAGTAAAAGATCCTAATACCACCCAGATGGCGACGTGGGCCCGTAAGGCACACAACCATGTTAGTATAAGTTTTTGAAATGTCTAGACTCAACTTCGGCCAAGGAGTGTGGAAGGGGGATTCCTACAGGCAGTCGGCTCTGATACCAACTTGTGATGCCCCCGATTTAATCGTACACTAATCATACACGCAACCGTGTACGATCAAGATCAGGGACTCACGGGAAGATATCACAACACAACTCTACAAATAAAATAAGTCATACAAGCATCACATTTCAAGCCAGGGGCCTCGAGGGCTCGAATACAAGAGCTCGATCATAGACGAGTGAGCGGAAGCAACAATATCTGAGTACAGACATAAGTTAAACAAGCTTGCCTTAAAAAGGCTAGCACAAACTGGGATACAGATCGAAAGAGGCGCAGGCCTCCTGCCTGGGATCCTCCTAAACTACTCCTGGTCGTCGTCAGCGGGCTGCACGTAGTAGTAGGCACCTCCCGAGTAGTAGTAGTCGTCATCAACGGTGGCGTCTAGCTCCTGGACTCCAACGTCTGGTTGCAGCAATCAGATATAGGAAAGGGGAAAAGGGGGAGAAAAGCAACCGTGAGTACTCATCCAAAGTACTCGCAAGCAAGGAGCTACACTACATATGTATGCATTAGTATCAAATGGAATAACGGGATCATATGTGGACTGAACTGCAGAATGCTGGAATAAGAGGGCGATAGCTAGTCCTGTCGAAGACTACGCTTCTGGCAGCCTTCGTCTTGCAGCATGTAGAAGAGAGTAGACTTAAGTCCTCCAAGTAGCATTGCATAGCATAATCCTACCCGGCGATCCTCTCCTCGTCGCCCTGTTAGAGAGCGATCACCGGTTGTATCTGGCACTTGGAAGGGTGTGTTTTATTAAGTATCCGGTTCTAGTTGTCATAAGGTCAAGGTACAACTCCAAGTCGTCCTGTTACCGAAGATCACGGCTATTCGAATAGATTAACTTCCCTGCAGGGGTGCACCACATAACCCAACACGCTCGATCCCATTTGGCCGGACACACTTTCCTGGGTGATGCCCGGCCTCGGAAGATCAACACGTCGCAGCCCTACCTAGGCCCAAGAAAGAGGTCAGCACGCCGGTCTAAATCCTATGGCGCAGGGGTCTGGGCCCATCGCCCTTTGCACACCTGCACGTTGCGAACGCGACCGGTGAGCAGACCTAGCAACCTCCATTACAAAGGAAGTTGCGTTACGCGGTCCAACCCGACGCGCGCCGCTCAGTCGCTGACGTCACGAAGGCTTCGGCTGATACCACGACGTGAGTGCCCATAACTGTCCCCGTGTAGATGGTTAGTGCATATAGGCCAGTAGCCAGACTCAGACCAAATACCAAGATCTCGTTAAACGTGTTATCTTGAAGACACCGCGAACGCCGACCAGGGCCAGGCCCACCTCTCTCCTAGGTGGTCTCAACCTGCCCTATCGCTCCGCCACAAAGATCCACCCAGAGGGCCGTCGGGACAAAGGTCCTTTCAGCCCCCAATCCGTGAATCACTCGCGGGTACTCCTCGAGCCAACCCGACTTTAGTCATCACATGTATCATGTATAAAGTATAGGTATATACCCGTGATCAACTCCCGAGTGATCACGGCCCGATAGTATAGCATGGCAGACGGACAAGAATGTATGGCCACTGATGATAAACTAGCATCCTATACTAAGCATTTAGGATTGCAGGTACGGTATCAACAGTTGTAGCAACAATGACAGGCTATGCATCAGGATAGGATTAACGGAAAGCAGTAACATGCTACACTACTCTAATGCAAGCAGTATAGAGGAGAGTAGGCGATATATGGTGATCAAGGGGGGGGGGCTTGCCTGGTTGCTCTGGCAAGAGAGAGTGGTCGTCAACACCATAGTCGTACTGGGTAGTAGCGGCGTCGGTCTTGGTGTCTAGCGAGAGAAGAGGGGGAAGAAACAATAAATATAATGCAAACAAATGCATGACGATGCATGACATGACAAAGCGTGATGCTAGGTGTGCCCTAACGCGGTACGAGGTGGTACCGGTGAAGGGGGAAAACATTCGGGAACGTATTCCCGGTGTTTCGCATTTTCAGACAGATGAACCAGAGGGGGAAAGTTGCGTGTTCGCTATGCTAGGGATGCGTGGCGGACGAACGGGCTGCGTATCCGGGTTCATCTCGTCGTTCTGAGCAACTTTCATGTTGTAAATAATTTAATCCGAGTTACGGATTAAAAGATATGATTTTCTAAAGATTTTATTAATTTCTGGAATTTAATTAATTATTTAATTTAATTCGAAAATGGATTAATGACATCAGCATGATGTCATGCTGACGTCAGCATGACGTCAGCAGTCAACAGAGGAGTTGACTAGTCAACTGACGTGTGGGTCCCGTTCGTCATTGACTGTTTAGTCCAATTAGGGTTTAATTAAACTAACTAGTTAATTACATTAATTAAACATAATTAATTAATTAATTAACTAAATTTTTTTATTTATTTACTTATTTTTTTATTTATTTTTATAGTTCTTTTTTTCTTCTCAGGTGGGCCCCCTCTGTCATTGCCCCAAAGGGGCATAGCGGGCTAACGGGCGTGGTTCTGGGGCGCGGTTGCGGGGCGGAGCCAGGCGCTGGGCACTGCGGGCGCCCGACCCAGGAGAGGGTCGAGCGGGCGCGGGTCGGCGGCGCGGGTCGCGGAAGGGAAGCGGAGCTACGGGCGCGCGCGCCGCGACGGGCAAGAGGCGGGCGCGGCACGGCATCAGCAGCGCCAGCAACGGGCGGAGGCGGGGCGGCCAGCAGCGGCGCCAGCAGTAGGCAGCATCACGGTGGCGGACGCCGGGAGCAGATCTTCCGTAGGCGCTAGGGGGAAGGCGCCGGCGAGCGACGGGGAGGTGCGGTGAGGCATTCAGCGGCCTGGGTGGTAGGCAACGGGCAACGGGGGTGGCAGGCGCGACGAGGGCGCGGTAGCGAGCGACGGCAGGCTGCGGGTGGAACATCACGGTGGGGCACGGTTGGGGCATGCAGGGGGCGCAGCGGCAGCACGACAACAGGCGGCCGAGGCAGACGGGCACGGCGGCATGGACGCGAGGCGTCCTGGTCAGGGGGAGAAGAGGGGAGGCGGAGGCCGATGGCCTCACCAGCGTTGCAGGGGCACGGGTCAGCGAGGCTCGATGGAGCTCGTCGAGGAGGAGGATGGGGACGACGCGCGGCAATGTAGACATGGAGGAAGTCCGGCGGGGAGGTCCGGGCGACGAGGTGGCCGCGACGGCGGTGCTGCTGCAGGCACGACGCTCGGGGCCGGCCATGGCAAGGAGGAGGCGAGGTAGGCCAGATCCTCAACGGGGCCTCGAGGATCCTTCCATCTCCGGTGGCGAGGCAACGGCACGAGGACGGCAGGAGGACCTGCGGGGCGGAGGCGGCGGTCCGTGGCGATGGGGTCGATGCCGATCCAATCTGGATCGGGAGGGGGGAAGGTGGCGACATGGGGGGGGGGGGAAAGGGGGGGGGGTTAGGGTTTGGGGTAATGGGGTAAGTAGGCCACGGGGG
Organism: Triticum urartu; assembly: GCF_003073215.2. Taxonomy (NCBI): domain Eukaryota; kingdom Viridiplantae; phylum Streptophyta; class Magnoliopsida; order Poales; family Poaceae; genus Triticum; species Triticum urartu. The sequence goes on along the minus strand of NC_053024.1, from coordinate 384,246,696 downwards.
TAGACGGGCCGGCGGCTGGGCCAAGGCCCAGTTGGGCCACGGGGGTTTTCCCCCATGTTTTATTTATCTTTTGTTTGTTTTGTTTTCTATTTTTCTTTTAGTTTTTTTATACATTGTTTCGCATTAAGTAGAGCCATCAATTGATTTTTGTAAAAAGTGTAACTTGCCTCATAACTCAAATTGCATTGAATGGCACTGCCACAAAAAGTTTTACTCTCAGAATAAATTAGTTTAATATTTTATAAAATACCAAAAGCATTTTATTAATTGTTTTGGCTTCTGTTTATCCACTTAGAGTATTTAAACATTTTATGAAAGTGTGGTTCCTCCACCGTAGTTACTTCTGCACCATTGGGCACAACCTGAACATTTTAGTTTTAAAGTTCGAAAATTTTGATGTTTGCCTTTTATTAAATTTTGAATTTGAATTGGTTTTTGAACTAACGCGGGATTATCAACAATAACTGCGGTGACGTGGCATCATTAACGGGGGATTACGGTAGCTTGATTACCCGGGCGTCACAGCGGGGTAGTCGCCGGATGGTCGCCACTGCGATGGCCGGTGCCGTGGCAGCCATCGGTGTTGTCCACGCCTCCTCTGTGAACAGAGGACGGGGGGGACGGGGGCGCAGTGGGGCCGGCCTGGTGGGAGGAGTTGCTTCAGCCAACTGGGCCAAGTGGCCCGGGGGAGATTTCCTGTTTTATTTTATTTTATGTTTGTGTTTTGGTTTTGTTTTTATTTATTTTCTTTTCACCATGTTTATTTTAGTTCACAATATTTTAGTTTAGTTAAAATACAAAAGTTGTTTATAAGTTAGTATTAGTATTTATGCCACTGCCACAAAATAATTTGGCAAAATAAATTAGTTTAGAGTTTTTATAAATTAAAAAGCATTTATATAATTGCCTTAAGCCACTGTTTTATTCACAAAGGGCATTTAAACACTTTACAAAAGTGTTGGGTCACCACCATAATTAGCTTATGGAATATTTGCCACACTTTGAACATTTTATTTTTGCATGTTTGAGAAACTTGAATTTTGGACTTTAATTTGAATTTGAATTGAATTAAGATTTGGATCAAGCGAGGATTAGCAACAACAATGTGATGACATGTCACCCTTAACAGAGGATTATTGTAGCTTAATTATCCGGGCATCACATTCGAGGTGATAGTAAAAGCCCTCACTCCTAGTGTTTGCAATCGATAGGGGAATAATGGAGAACTCTTAGGGATGTCGCATCCACGTAAAACTTTTAATTACCGTAGTGATAACCTACAGAGGGATTATGGTAATGACATGTATGGTACGAAGTCAACCTAGAGTAGAACGTATTCTGTACATGGATTCGCCTAGCATAAACACTAAGAGTGACAGTGACCAGATAGTATTATGCCATAGCATAAGTCGCGATAGAAACATACTAATGGGATTACATACCCACTGAGAACGCCTCACTCCTATGCCAGTTCACATGTTACTATTCTTGTTGCTCTCACTACTTCTTTTCATGTTATTTAGTTTATGTTCGCCATTCACTCAAAACTACTATTTATTATCGCCCTCAATTTGCTTTGAGTCTACAATTACTTGCAGGCATAATTTTATAAGTCACTACAAGAGACATAACAAAAAAACAGAAAACACGTTTTGTTTTTCCCTTTCCGTGAGGCACGGCCGTGACTCTCGCGAAAGCACAACCGTGCCTCTCGCGGAAGCAAAATCGTGACTCTCATAAAAGAAAAAAAAAACAGAAAACGCGTTTTTTTCGTTTCCGAAAGGCACGGCCGTGACTCTCGCTAAAGCACAACCGTGCCTCTCACGAAAAAAAACCGTGACTTTTGCAAAGGAAAAAAAGAATTTTTTTATCGAAAAGCTAAGGAAGACCGGGAGAAAACCAAAATGTCGAAAAAACCCGGGGGAAAAACCGTTTAAAAAGTCGAAAACTCGTGCGAAAAAATAATAAAAAAAATCCGGAGGGAACGTCCAGAGCGCGACACGTGGCGAATGGCTGAGAGCGCGCCAAATGGCGCTGATCGTTGCGAGGCTCCCGAAGGAGCGCTCGTTAACTAGTTGCTCCCGTCAGAAGTTGATCGAGATCGAAGGTCAGTGTTGGCAAGTGACACACTGCATTTGCGTTAAATGTTGTAATTTGGGAGTATTTGCCATTTTTGTAGATTCAATTTTCAAATGGTTTATCTCTTGAACCATGCACAAAATCACAAACCATGTTGACCGTTAAATTTCTCGCGTCGATATCTTCAAAATTAGATCTCATGCTAATGGATTTTAAACAAAAAATCACCAATAAGAGAAATCGGAAAGAAAGAAAAGCAAAAACAAAAAAATTGAAATTGAAACAAGAAAAGGAACCAAAGAAAAAAATTGCAACGGAAAAATGGAACCAAACCAAAATCGTGCTTTTTCAAAAAAAAATTAAGCATGACCATGCTTTTTCCTTTTTTGGAAGTATAGATTGTGCTTTTCCATTATCGGAAAGCACAAGCACAAACTATGTTTCTTTTCTTTGGAAAGCACAGCTATGTTTTCCCCGTGAAGAACACTTATGCTTCTCATGGAAGCAGAGGTCGTCCTTCTCACGGAAGCACTCATAGGATGTGTTTTTTCCTTTTAGGAAGCATAGTTATGCATCTCAAACAAACACATGTTGTGCTTCTCGCGAAAAAGCACTGCTTCTTCAAGACATAATTTCTTTTACTTTCAAAACCAGGGTAAACCAAGCAAAAACCAAAAAAAGAGCATCTAGAACTTGAAAACACGTACAAAAATATCCAAAGAAAATGTCCAGCGTGTGACATATGACGGCCGCTTGGCACACCGTTTGGCGCGCTCCCATGGCGAAAAAGTGACTTCTACAGGATCCCTTGAAATGGTACATGATACGCCTTCAACGTATCTATAATTTTTGATTGCTCCATGCTATATTATCTACTGTTTTGGACATTATTAGGCTTTATTATCCATTTTTATATTATTTTCTGGGACTAACATATTAACCGGAGGCCCAGCCCAGAATTGCTGTTTTTTTGCCTGTTTTAGGGTTTCGAAGAAAAGGAATATCAAACGGAGTCCAGACAGAATGAAACCTTCGGGAACGTAATTTTCTCAACGAACAAGACCCAAGAGACTTGGACCCTATATCAAGACACAAAAGAGGAGGCCACGAGGTAGGGGGGCGCGCCTACCCCCCAAGAGCGCCCTCCACCCTCGTGGGCTCCATGTTGCTTCACTTAGATTATTTTGAGTCTTAAATAGCATGGTAATTTGCTTAAAATCCTAATATGCTAGGTATTCAAGATTAGTAAAATTTTCTTATGAGTGTTTTGAATACTAAGAGAAGTTTGATGCTTGATGATTGTTTTGAGATATGGAGGTAATAATATCAAAGTTGTGCTAGTTGAGTAGTTGTGAATTGAGAAATGCTTGTGTTGAAGTTGCAAGTCCCGTAGCATGCACGTATGGTAAACGTTATGTAACAAATTTGAAACATGAGGTGTTATTTGATTGTCCTCCTTATGAGTGGCGGTCGGGGACGAGCGATGGTCTTTTCCTACCAATCTATCCCCCTAGGAGCATGCGCGTAGTGCCGAGGTTTTTGATGACTTGTAGATTTTTGCAATAAGTATGTGAGTTCTTTATGACTAATGTTGAGTCCATGGATTATACACACTCTCACCCTTCCATCCTTGCTAGCCTCTTCGGTACCGTGCATTGCCCTTTCTCACATTGAGAGTTGGCGCAAACTTCGTCGGTGCATCCAAACCCCGTGATATGATACGCTCTTTCACACATAAACCTCCTTATATCTTCCTCAAAACAGCCACCATACCTACCTATTATGGCATTTCCATAGCCATTCCGAGATATATTGCCATGCAACTTTCCACCATTCCGTCTATCATGACACATTCATTATTGTCATATTGCTTAGCATGATTATGTAGTTGACATAGTATTTGTGGCAAAGCCACCTTTCATAATTTTTTTCATACATGTCACTCTTGGTCCATTGCATATCCCGGTACATCGCCGGAGGCATTCATATAGAGTCATCTTTTGTTCTAGTATCGAGTTGTAATCATTGAGTTGTAAATAAATAGAAGTGTGACGATCATCATTTTCTAGAGCATTGTCCCAAGTGAGGAATTATAAAAAAAGGGAGAGAAAGGCCTTAAAAAAGAGAAGGCCCAAAAAATGAGAGAAAAATAGAGAAGGGACAATGTTGCTATCCTTTGCCACACTTGTGCTTCAAAGTAGCACCATAATCTTCATGATAGAGAGTCTCTTGTTTTGTCACTTTCATATACTAGTGGGAATTTTCATTATAGAACTTGGCTTGTATATTCCAACAATGGGCCTCCTCAAGTGCCCTAGGTCTTCGTGAGCAAGCAAGTTGGATGCACACCCACTTAGTTTCTTTTGTTGAGCTTTCTTACATTTATAGCTCTAGTGCATCCGTTGCATGGCAATCCCTACTCCTTGCATTAACATCAATCGGCGGGCATCTCCATAGCCCATTGATTAGCCTCGTTGATGAGAGACTTTCTCCTTTTTGTCTTCTCCACATAACTGCCCTCATTATATTCTATTCCACCCATAGTGCTATGTCCATGGCTCGCGCTCATATATTGCGTGAAAGTTTATAGGTTTGAGATTACTAAATTATGAAACAATTGCTTGGCTTGTCATCGGGGTTGTGCATGATGAGAGCATTCTTGTGTGACAAAAATGGAGCATGACTAAACTATATGATTTTGTAGGGATGAACTTTCTTTGGCCATGTTATTTTTAGAAGACATAATTGCTTAGTTAGTATGGTTGAAGTATTATTATTTTTATGTCCATATGAACTTTTGTCTTGAATCTTTCGGATCTGAATATTCATACCTCAATTAGGAAGAATTACATTAAAATTATGCCAAGTAGCACTCCGCATCAAAAATTCTGTTTTTATCATTTACCTACTCGAGGACGAGCAGGAATTAAGCTTGGGGATGCTTGATACGTCTCCAACGTATCTATAATTTTTGATTGCTCCATGCTATATTATCTACTGTTTTGGACATTATTGGGCTTTATTATCCACTTTTATATTATTTTTGGGGACTAACCTATTAACCGGAGGCCCAGCCCAGAATTGCTGTTTTTTTGCGTGTTTTAGGGTTTCGAAGAAAAGGAATATCAAACGGAGTCCAAACGGAATGAAACCTTCGGGAATGTGATTTTCTCAACGAACAAGACCCGGGAGACTTGGACCCTACGTCAAGACACAAAAAAGGAGGCCACGAGGTAGGGGGCACGCCTACCCCCTTAGCGCGCCCTCCACCCTCATGGGCCCCCTGTTGCTCCACCGACGTACTCCTTCCTCCTATATATACCTACGTACCCCCAAACGATCAGATATGGAGCCAAAACCCTAATTCCACCACCGTAACTTTCTGTATCCACGAGATCCCATCTTGGGGCCTGTTCCGGAGCTCCGCCGGAGGGGGCATCGATCACGGAGGGCTTCTACATCAACACCATAGCCCCTCCGATGAAGTGTGAGTAGTTCACCTCATACCTACGGGTCCATAGTTAGTAGCTAGATGGCTTCTTCTCTCTTATTTGATCTCTATACAATGTTCTCCCCCACTCTTGTGGAGATCTATTCGATGTAATATTCTTTTTGCGGTGTGTTTGTTAAGACCGATGAATTGTGGGTTTATGATCAAGTCTATCTATGAACAATATTTGAATCTTCTCTGAATTCTTTTATGTATGATTGGTTATCTTTGCAAGTCTCTTCGAATTATCAGTTTGGTTTGGCCTACTAGATTGATCTTTATTGCAATGGGAGAAGTGCTTAGCTTTGGGTTCAATCTTGCGGTGTCCTTTCCCAGTGACAGTAGGGGCAGCAAGGCACGTATTGTATTGTTGCCATCGAGGATAACAAGATGGAGTTTTCATCATATTGCATGAGTTTATCCCTCTACATCATGTCATCTTGCTTAAGGCATTACTCTATTTTCATTAACTTAGTACTCTAGATGCATGCTGGATAGCGGTCGATGAGTGGAGTAATAGTAGTAGATGCAGGCAGGAGTCGGTCTACTTGTCTCGGACGTGATGCCTATATACATGATCATACCTAGATATTCTCATAACTATGCTCAATTCTGTCAATTGCTCAACAGTAATTTGTTCACCCACCATAGAATACTTATGCTTTCGAGAGAAGCCACTAGTGAAACCTATGGCCCCCGGGTCTATCTTCATCATATTAAGCTCCCAATACTTAGTTATTTCCTTTGCTTTGACTTTTCTTTTATTTTACTTTGCATCTTTATCATAAAAATACCAAAAATATTATCTTATCATATCTATAAGATCTCACTCTCGTAAGTGGCTGTGTAGGGATTGACAACCCCTTATCGCGTTGGTTGCGAGGATTTATTTGTTTTGTGCAGGTACGAGGGACTGGCGCGTAGCCTCCTACTGGATTGATACCTTGGTTCTCAAAAACTGAGGGAAATACTTACGCTACTTTGCTGCATCATCCCTTCCTCTTCGGGGAAAACCAACGCAGTGCTCAAGAGGTAGCAAGAAGGATTTCTGGCGCCGTTGCCGGCGAGGTCTACGCAAAAGTCAATATACCAAGTACCCATCACATACCCTTATCTCCCGCATTACATTATTTGCCATTTGCCTCTCGTTTTCCTCTCCCCCACTTCACCCTTACCGTTTTATTCGCCCTCTCTCTCTATCCTCCCTCTCTTTTTCTATTTGCCTCTTTTTACCCTCTTGTTGTTTGTTTGCTTGTGCGTTAGTTCGTTTGCTTGTCGTTATGGCTAGTCCCTTATCTTCTCCGTTGTCTCCCGAGAATGAAATTCTAAATTTTAAGCAAAGGGAGGGGGAAATCTAAAAGACGCTTGGTATAGAATTTGCAATGCTCAAAATAGATCTACCATGAAGCAATCTACTTCTGTTCTTCTTTGCAATTTTTATGTAGGCGTTACTCCTTGGCACAGATATGCCCTTGATACTATTACTGGAGGGAACTTCTTGGGTAGCCATACTTTTGATTCTCATAATGCTATGATAGATTTGTTTGGCTCACCCCTCTTTTGGTTAATGGAACTGTATTAACTTTGGAGCATGTAATGCAAAGACTTGAAATTATTGAAAATAAGGTTGCTACCATAGAGATAATTGAAAATTTGTAAAAAGATCCACAACCGAATCTCTCAATATGGATCTAAAGTAGGAGTCACTTTGAAAAATATTAAAGAGAAGGAACCCATAGTTAATGAGAAAATAAATCACGATTCCAATAGAATGATAAACTTGAGGATATTATTACCAACTTGGGAACCACTTTTTCTTCCGTAAAGAATACTCCAAGTCCTCCCACTAAAATTGCCAAGTTTATGTATGTTCCTAAAAATAAGGGTGAATCCTCTAGTAAGGAAACTGCGGATCTCAAATCTATAAGTATTCAACCCAATCTTTTTGCTATCATTAAGGAACCATTTTGTTACAAATGATTTTTTCGATCTTGTGCCTAAAAGTTTGATAATAAATAAAAATAAAGAAATCCCTAAAGATGGTAGATGCCTCATTAAAGAATTGCCTACCAAAGATGGCAATACCTAGATCTATCCTTGCTTGTTATGCCTAGCTAGGGGCGTTAAATGATAGCGCTTATTGGGAGGCAACCCAATTTTATTTTTATTCCTTACTTTTTGGTCCTGTTTAGTAATAAATAAATTATCCAGCCTCTGTTTTGGTTGTGTTTTTTGTGTTTAATTAGTGTTTGTGCCAAGTAGAACCGCTGGGAAGACTTGGGGAAAGTCTTGTTACACTTGCTGTAAAAAACAGAAACTTTAGCGTTCACGAGAACTGCTTCCATTTTTATTTGGAAAGTTATATTTAGTTAATTCTTTTTGAATATGATTAATAGATAAATTCCTCATTTCCACAAATTTATTTTAGAATTTTTGGGGTTCCAGATCTTGCGCTAGCTACAGATTACTACAGACTGTTCTGTTTTTGACAGATTCTGTTTTTCGTGTGTTGTTTGCGTATTTTGATGAATCTATGGCTAGTAAAATAGTTTATAAACCATAAAGAAGTTGGAATACAGTAGGTTTAACACCAATATAAATAAATAATTAGTTCATTACAGTACCTTGAAGTGGTCTTTTGTCTTCTTTCGCTAACGGAGCTCACGAGATTTTCTACTTTGAGTTTTGTGTTGTGAAGTTTTCAAGTTTTGGATAAAGATTTGATGGATTATGGAACAAGGAGTGGCAAGATCCTAAGATTGGGGATTCCCATGGCACCCCCAATATAATCTAAGGACACCTAAAAGCCAAAGCTTGGGGATGCCCCGGAAGGCATCCCCTCTTTCGTCTACTTCTATCGGTAACTTTACTTGGAGCTATATTTTTATTCGCCACATGATATGTGTTTTGCTTGGAGCGTCTTGTATGATTTGAGTCTTTACTTTTTAGTTTACCACAATCATCTTTTCTATACACACCTTTTGATAGAGCCATATATGATTTGTAATTTGTTAGAATACTCTATGTGCTTCGCTTATATCTTTTGAGTTATATAGTTTTGCTCTAGTACTTCACTTATATCTTTTAGAGCACGGTGGTGGATTTGTTTTATAGAAACTATTGATATCTCTGCTTCACTTAGATTATTTTGAGAGTCTTAAATAGCATGGTAATTTGCTTAAAATCCTAATATGCTAGGTATTCAAGATTAGTAAAATTTTCTCATGAGTGTTTTGAATACTAAGAGAAGTTTGATGCTTGATGATTGTTTTGAGATATGGAGGTAATAATATCAAAGTCGTGCTAGTTGAGTAGTTGTGAAATTGAGAAATGCTTGTGTTGAAGTTTGCAAGTCCCGTAGTATGCACGTATGGTAAACATTATGTAACAAATTTGAAACATGATGTGTTATTTGATTGTCCTCCTTATGGGTGGCGGTCGGGGACGAGCTATGGTCTTTTCCTACCAATCTATCCCCTAGGAGCATGCGCGTAGTGCCGAGGTTTTTGATGACTTGTAGATTTTTGCAATAAGTATGTGAGTTCTTTATGACTAATGTTGAGTCCATGGATTATACACACTCTCACCCTTCCATCCTTGCTAGCCTCTTCGGTACCATGCATTGCCCTTTCTCACATTGAGAGTTGGCGCAAACTTCGTCGGTGCATCCAAACCCCGTGATATGATACGCTCTTTCACACATAAACCTCCTTATATCTTCCTCAAAACAGCCACCATACCTACCTATTATGGCATTTCTATAGCCATTCCGAGATATATTGCCATGCAACTTTCCACCATTCCGTCTATCATGACACATTCATTATTGTCATATTGCTTAGCATGATATGTAGTTGACATAGTATTTGTGGCAAAGCCACCTTTCATAATTTTTTTCATACATGTCACTCTTGGTCCATTGCATATCCCGGTACACCGCCGGAGGCATTCATATAGAGTCATCTTTTGTTCTAGTATCGAGTTGTAATCATTGAGTTGTAAATAAATAGAAGTGTGACGATCATCATTTTCTAGAGCATTGTCCCAAGTGAGGAATTATAAAAAAGGGAGAGAAAGGCCATAAAAAAGAGAAGACCCAAAAAATGAGAGAAAAATAGAGAAGGGACAATGTTGCTATCCTTTGCCACACTTGTGCTTCAAAGTAGCACCATAATCTTCATGATAGAGAGTCTCTTGTTTTGTCACTTTCATATACTAGTGGGAATTTTCATTATAGAACTTGGCTTGTATATTCCAACAATGGGCCTCCTCAAGTGCCCTAGGTCTTCGTGAGCAAGCAAGTTGGATGCACACCCACTTAGTTTCTTGTGTTGAGCTTTCTTACATTTATAGCTCTAGTGCATCCGTTGCATGGCAATCCCTACTCCTTGCATTAACATCAATCGGTGGGCATCTCCATAGCCCATTGATTAGCCTCGTTGATGAGAGACTTTCTCCTTTTTGTCTTCTCCACATAACCGCCCTCATTATATTCTATTCCACCCATAGTGCTATGTCCATGGCTCGCGCTCATATATTGCATGAAAGTTTATAGGTTTGAGATTACTAAAGTATGAAACAATTGCTTGGCTTGTCATCGGGGTTTGATACGTCTCCGTCATATCTACTTTTCCAAACACTTTTGCCCCTGTTTTGGACTCTAACTTGTATGATTTGTATGGAACTAACCCGGACTGATGTTGTTTTCAGCAGAACTGCCATGATGTTGTTTTATGTGCAGAAAACAAAACTTCTCGGAATGACCTGAAACTCCACAGAATATCTTACAATAAATAATAAAAACTCCTCGCCAAAGATGAAGACCAGGGGGCCCACAGCCTGTCCACGAGGGTGGTGTTGGGGAACGTAGTAATTTCAAAAATTTTCCTACGCGCACGCAAGATCATGGTGATGCATAGCAACGAGAGGGGAGAGTGTTGTCTACGTACCCTCGTAGACCGGAAGCGGAAGCGTTATAACAACACGGTTGATGTAGTCGTACGTCTTCATGGCCCGACCGATCAAGCACCGAAACTACGGCACCTCCGAGTTCTAGCACATGTTCAGCTCGATGACGATCCCCGGACTCTGATCCAGCAAAGTGTCGGGGAAGAGTTCCGTCAGCACGACGGCGTGGTGACGATCTTGATGTTCTACCATCGCAGGGCTTCGCCTAAGCACCGCTACAATATTATCGAGGATTATGGTGGAAGGGGGCACCGCACACGGCTAAGAGATCTCAAGGATCAATTGTTCTGTCTAGAGGTGCCCCCTGCCCCCATATATAAAGGAGCAAGGGGGAGGGGCGGCCGGCCATGATGAGGCGCACCAGGGAGGAGTCCTACTCCTACCGGGAGTAGGACTCCCTCCTTTTCCTTGTCCAAGTAGGAGAGGGGAAAGGAAGGGAGAGAGGAGAGGAAGGAAAGGGGGGGGCGCTGCCCCTCCCTCCTTGTCCAATTCGGACTAGAGGGGGAGGGGGCGCGCGGCTTGCCCTGGCCGCCCCTCCTCTTCTCCACTTTAGGCCCATGAGGCCCATTAACCCCCCGGGGGTTTCCGGTAACCCCCCGGTACTCCGGTTTTATCCGAAACTTTCCCGGAACACTTCCGGTGTCTGAATATAGTCATCCAATATATCAATCTTTATGTCTCGACCATTTCAAGACTCCTCGTTATGTCCGTGATCATATCCGGGACTCCGAACTAACTTTGGTACATCAAAACTAATAAACTCATAATATAACTATCATCGAAACCTTAAGCGTGCGGACCCTACGGGTTCGAGAACAATGTGGACATGACTGAGACACGTCTCCGGTCAATAACCAATAGCGGAATCTGGATGCTCATATTGGCTCCCACATATTCTACGAAGATCTTTTATCGGTCAGACTGCATAACAACATACGTTGTTCCCTTTGTCATCGGTATGTTACTTGCCCGAGATTCGATCGTCAGTATCTCAATACCTAGTTCAATCTCGTTGCCGGCAAGTCTCTTTACTCGTTTTGTAATACATCATCTCACAACTAACTCATTATTTGCATTGCTTGCAAGGCTTAGGTGATGTGCATTACCGAGAGGGCCCAGAGATACCTCTCCGACAATCGAAGTGACAAATCCTAATCTCGAAATATGCCAACCCAACATGTACCTTTGGAGACACCTGTAGAGCACCTTTATAATCACCCAGTTACGTTGTGACGTTTGGTAGCACACAAAGTGTTCCTTCGGCAAACGGGAGTTGCATAATCTCATAGTCATCGGAACATGTATAAGTTATGAAGAAAGCAATAACAACATACTAAATGATCGGGTGCTAAGCTAATGGAATGGGTCATGTCAATCACATCATTCTCCTAATAATGTGATCCCGTTTAAACAAATGACAACACATGTCTATGGTTAGGAAACATAACCATCTTTGATTAATGAGCTAGTCAAGTAGAGGCATACTAGTGACGTTTAGTTTGTCTATGTATTCACACAAGTATTATATTTCCGGATAATACAATTCTAGCATGAATAATAAACATTTATCATGATATAAGGAAATAAAATAATAACATTATTATTGCCTCTAGGGCATATTTCCTTTAGGTGGGGGCGCCCCCCCTAGGGCGCGCCCCTACCTCGTGGGCCCCCTGGAGACCTCCCGACTCCAACTCCAACTCTATATATCTGCTTTCGGGGAGAAAAAATAGGAGAGAAGATTTCATCATGTTTTACGATACGGAGCCACCGCCAAGCCCTAAAACCTCTCGGGAGGGCTGATCTGGAGTCCGTTTGGGGCTCCGGAGAGGGGGATTCGTCGCCGTCGTCATCATCAACCATCCTCCATCACCAATTTCATGATGTTCACCGCCGTGCGTGAGTAATTCCATCGTAGGCTTGCTGGACGGTGATGGGTTGGATGAGATTTATCATGTAATCGAGTTAGTTTTGTTAGGGTTTGATCCCTAGTATCCACTATGTTCTGAGATTGATGTTGCTATGACTTTGCTATGCTTAATGCTTATCACTAGGGCCCGAGTGCCATGATTCCAGATCTAAACCTATTATGTTTTCATCAATATATGAGAGTTCTTGATCCTATCTTGCAAGTCTGTAGTCAACTATTATGTGTTATGATCCGTTAACCCCGAAGTGACAATAATCGGGATACTTACCGGTGATGACCGTAGTTTGAGGAGTTCATGTATTCACTATGTGCTAATGCTTTGTTCCGGTTCTCTATTAAAAGGAGGCCTTAATATCCCTTAGTTTCCATTAGGACCCCTCTGCCACGGGAGGGTAGGACAAAAGATGTCATGCAAGTTCTTTTCTATAAGCACGTATGACTATATTCGGAATACATGCCTACATTACATTGATGAATTGGAGCTAGTTCTGTGTCACCCTATGTTATGATTGTTACATGATGAACCACATCCGGCATAATTATCCATCATTGATCCGATGCCTATGAGCTTTCCATATACTGGTTTACGCTTATTCACTTTCCCGTTGCTATTGTTACAATCACTACAAAATACCAAAAACATTACTTTACTTTCGTTACTATTTTGTTACCGTTACCATCACTATCATATTACTTTGCTACTAAACACTTTGCTGCAGATACTAAGTTTCCAGGTGTGGTTGAATTGACAACTCAGCTGCTAATACTTGAGAATATTCTTTGGCTCCCCTTGTGTCGAATCAATAAATTTGGGTTGAATACTCTACCCTCGAAAGCTGTTGCGATCCCCTATACTTGTGGGTTATCAAGAGTAATTTCTGGCGCCGTTGCCGAGGAGCATAGCTCTATTCTTTGAGTCACTTGGGATTTATATCTGCTGGACACTAAGAAGAACTTGAAAGACGCTAAGACAACAATTTTATCCCTCAACTACAAGGGGAGGTAAGGAACTGCCTGTTGGAGAATGTTGCAGAAAACAAAAATTTTCCTACGGTTTCACCAAGATCCATCTAGGAGTTCATCTAGCAACGAGTGATTAGATGCATCTACGTACCTTGTAGATCGCGAGCGGAAGCGTTCAAAGAACGTGGATGAGGGAGTCGTACTCGACGTGATTCGAATCACCGAAGATCCTAGCACCGAACGGACGGCACCTCCGCGTTCAACACACGTACGGAACAGCCACGTCTCCTTCTTCTTGATCCAGCAAGGGGGAAGGAGAGGTTGAGGGAGATGGCACCAGCAGCAGCACGACGGCGTGGTGATGATGGAGCTGCAGTACTCCGTCAGGGCTTCGCCAAGCGCTATGGAGGAGGAGGAGGTGTTGGAGAGGGAGAAGGAGGCAACCAAAGGCGTAGGAGAAAAGCCCTCCTTCCCTCACTATATATAGGAGGGCCAAGGGGGGGGGGCGCCGGCCCTAGGAGATCCAATCTCCTAGGGTGGGGCGGCGTCCAAGGGGGTTTCCCTACCCCCCAAGGCACCTAGGAGGTGCCTTCCCCTCCTAGGACTCTTTCCCCTTGTAACCCTAGGCGCATGGGCCTCTTGGGGCTGGTGCCCTTGGCCCATGTAGGCCAAGGCGCACCCCCTACAGCCCATGTGGCCCCCCGGGACAGGTGGCCCACCCGGGACCCTTCCGGTGGTCCCGGTACAATACTGATAACCCCGAAACTTGTCCCGATGGCCGAAATAGTACTTCCTATATATAATTCTTTACCTACGGACCATTCCGGAACTCCTCGTGACGTCCGGGATCTCATCCGGGACTCCGAACAACATTCGGGTTACTGCATATACATATCCCTACAACCCTAGCGTCACCGAACCTTAAGTGTGTAGACCCTACGGGTTCGGGAGACATGTAGACATGACAGAGATCACTCTCCGCTCAATAACCAACAGCGGGATCTAGATACCCATGTTGGCTCCCACATGCTCCACGATGATCTCATCGGATGAACCACGATGTCGAGGATTCAAGCAACCCCGTATGCAATTCCCTTTGTCAATCGGTATGTTACTTGCCCGAGATTCGATCATCGGTATCCCAATACCTCGTTCAATCTCGTTACCGGCAAGTCACTTTACTCGTACCGTAATGCATGATCCCGTGACCAGACACTTGGTCACTTTGAGCTCATTATGATGATGCATTACCGAGTGGGCCCAGTGATACCTCTCCGTCATACGGAGTGACAAATCCCAGTCTCGATCTGTGTCAACCCAACAGACACTTTAGGAGATACCTGTAGTGCACCTTTATAGTCACCCAGTTACGTTGTGACGTTTGGTACACCCAAAGCACTCCTTCGGTATCCGGGAGTTACACGATCTCATGGTCAAAGGAAAAGATACTTGACATTGGAAAAGCTCTAGCAAAAGAACTACACGATCTTGCGCTATGCTTAGGATTGGGTCTTGTCCATCACATTATTCTCCTAATGATGTGATCCCGTTATCAATGACATCCAATGTCCATAGCTAGGAAACCATGACTATCTGTTGATCAACGAGCTAGTCAACTAGAGGCTTACTAGGGACATGTTGGTGTCTGTTATTCACACATGTATTACGATTTCCGGATAATACAATTATAGCATGAATAAAGACAATTATCATGAACAAAGAAATATAATAATAATGCTTTTATTATTGGCTCTAGGGCATATTTCCAACACTGCCATCTAGCTCTGCACTTGATTCACCTTCTGTTATGAGTAAGCTTGCGACACCTAAACCCGCTTCTGCTATTCGTTCTGATATGTCGCATGTTATTGACGATGCTACTTCTGCTATACATGATACTTATGATGAAACTACTTGTATGCTTGATACTACTGTGCCACTTGGTGATTTTCTCGAGGAACGACTTGCTAGGGCTAGAGAGATTGAAAATATTGAATCTGATTATGATGATGAAAGTGATGATGAAGAATCACTTGTTATTCCTGAGGGTTATTTATTTGATCAAGAAGCTTCTTTAGCTATTTTAGCTTGCAAAGATAGATATGAACTCAAAAGGTTATTAGCTAAATGGAATAAGCAATCTCTAAATGCTAGGATGAAACCTGACCCTGCTTTTGCTACTCAACCTATATGTGTTACTGATAAGGATTATGAATTATCCGTTGATCCTGATATAATTACTTTAGTTGAATCTGATCCTTTTCATGGCTATGAATCTGAAACTATTGTGGCACATCTTACTAAATTAAATGATATAGCTACCCTGTTCACTAATGATGAGAGATCTCACTACTTTTATATCCTTAAAATATTTCCGTTCTCATTAAAGGGTGATGCTAAGATATGGTTTAATTCTCTTGATCTTGGTTGTGTGCGTAGTCCCCAGGATATGATTTACTACTTCTATGCTAAATATTTCCCTGCTCATAATAAACAAGCTGCTTTAAAGGAAATATACAACTTTGTGCAAATTAAAGAAGAGAGTCTCCCACAAGCTTGGGGGAGGCTTCTCAAGTTACTTAATGCTTTGCCTGATCATCCTCTTAAGAAAAATGAAATACTTGATATCTTTTATAATGGACTAACCGATGCTTCCAGAGATTACCTGGATAGTTGTGCTGGTTCTCTTTTCAGGGAAAGAACACCGGATGAAGCTGAAATCTTATTGAATAATATGTTGACAAATGAAAATAATTGGGCACCTCCTAAGCCAGCTCCTGCTCCAATTAATGATCCTATTCCTAAACCAACTCCGAAGAAGAGAGGTGTTCTATTTCTCAGTCCCGAAGATATGCAAGAGGCAAAGAAATCTATGGAAGAAAAAGGTATTAAAGACAAAGATGTTAAGAATTTACCTCCTATTGAAGAAATACATGGTCTTAATTTACCGTCTATTGAAGAAACATATGATCTTAATCCTTTATTTATTAAAGAACCTCCAGACCTCGATAACCCGGCACAGGTAGTAAAGGTAAATTCTCTCTATAGATATGATAAAGCTGAAATCCCTCCTGCTAAAATTACTAGTCAATGCTTGGATGAGTTTGATAATTTTATGTTTAAGCAAGAAGACTTCAATGCTTATTTTGGTAGACAATTAAAACAAAATGCTGATATGATTAAATATTTGGATGATTATATGGCTAATATTAGAGGTGAACTTAAACTTGTTAGCAAACATGCTTCTATGGTTACCACTCAAGTAGAACAAGTACTTAAAGCTCAAAAGGAATTTCTCAATGAGATGAATAGTAAGAAAAATAATTATGCTGTTAAAGTGGCTACTAGAACTGGTAGAATGACTCAGGAACCTTTGTATCCTGAAGGCCACCCTAAGAGAATTGAGCAAGATTCTCAGAGAAATAATATTGATGCACCTAGTTCTTCTAAAAGGAAGAAAAAGAAAAATGACAGAACTGTGCAAACTTCTAGTGAACCTATTGCTGAACCACCTGATAATCCAAATGGTATATCTATGTCTGATGCCAAAACACAATCTGGCAATGAACATGAACCTAATGAAAATGTTAATGATGATGTTCATAATGATGCTCAACCTAGTAATGATAATGATGTAGAAATTGAACCTGCTGTTGATCTTGATAACCCACAATCAAAGAATCAACATTATGATAAGAAAGACTTTGTTGCTAGGAAACATGGTAAAGAAAGAGAACCTTGGGTTCAGAAACCCATGCCTTTTCCTCCCAAACCATCCAAGAAAAAGGATGATGAGGATTTTGAGCGCTTTGCTGAAATGATTAGACCTATCTTTTTGCGTATGCGATTGACTGATATGCTCAAAATGAATCCTTATGCTAAGTACATGAAAGATATTGTTACAAATAAAAGAAAGATACCAGAAGATGAAATTTCCACCATGCTTGCTAATTATACTTTTAAGGGTGGAATACCAAAGAAACTTGGAGATCCAGGAGTACCTACTACACCATGCTCCATTAAAAGAAACTATGTTAAAACTGCTTTATGTGATCTTGGAGCCGGTGTTAGTGTTATGCCTCTCTCTTTATATCGTAGACTTGACTTGAATAAGTTGACACCTACTGAAATATCTTTGCAAATGGCTGATAAATCAACTGCTATACCTGTCGGTATTTGTGAGGATGTGCCTGTTGTGGTTGCAAACTTACTATTTTAACGGACTTTGTTATTCTTGATATTCCCGAGGACGATAGTATGTCTATTATTCTTGGAAGACCTTTTCTTAATACTGCAGGGGCTGTTATTGATTGCAACAAAGGCAATGTCACTTTTCATGTTAATGGTAATGAGCATACAGTACACTTTCCGAGGAAACAACCTCAAGTTCATAGTATCAATTCTATCGGAAAAATTCCATCAATTATATTTGGAGGTTTTGAATTTCCTCTTCCTACTGTCAAGAAGAAATATGATATACTTATTATTGGGGATGTGCATATCCCCGTTGAGGTAACCTAGTGTTATTTGAAATTTCTCCGGTTTCGTGTTAATCGGAATGAGTTTGTTAACAAGACTTGATCAACCTTGTTAGTGGATTCCTTATGATGAGCATGAGATGGATGAAACTAGAAGCACAACCTTCTGTACCCTCTCTATACTTTCTGTTATTTAGTTGAAATAAAGTAAAAATAGTAATTTTCTGTCCGTTTCCTGATTTATCCCTGCAATATAAAAATGTTGAAAATAAAAGTCCTCAGAATGATATGCCAATTTAATATGATTTTTTCGGGAATATTTGAGGATTTATGGTGCAAAAATTTCCGCGGGGGGAGCCGCCACCTGGTCACGAGGGTGGAGGGCGCGCCCTACCCCCCTGGGCGCGCCCCCCTGCCTCGTGGGCTCACGGTGGCCCTCCTCCACTTATTCCTGCACCCATCCTCTTCCTCTTCCTCCCACAAACACGAAAAACCAACTCAAGCACGAGTTCCAGCCCTCTTTGCTGCCCTTTTCGATCTCCTTGCTCAAAGCACCTCTCACAAAACTGCTTGGGGAGATTGTTCCTTGGTATGTGACTTCTCCATTGGTCCAATTAGTTTTTGTTCTAGTGCTTTATTCATTGCAAATTTTTGCTTCTTAGGTGACCCTGTTCTTGAGCTTGCATGTCAAATTTATATAGTCAAAAGTAGTTTTGATGCATGATATAGGCTCTAGGCACTTGTAGGAGTGGTTGCTATCAATATTATTGAGTTTGGTTTACTTTTATTTTGAAGTTACTTAAAATTTCAGAATTTTTCAGAAAATGATGAGGAGACTTTTGAGGGGCTCATCGAGCCAAAGCTCGAAGGAGAAGGCACCAAAGCCTAAGTATAATTTGCCTCGCACCGTGGAGGTTCGGGCATGTGAATGGCCTTCCGAGGATTTCTTAAGAGCAGCCGGGATTTATGAAGATTTTCATGAGTTGGCTCAGACTGCAGGCCTTACTGCTTTCCTCCACGACCAATGCGATCAGTATCTCTTGCTCACAAATACCTTTGTGCAAAACTTTCATTTTCATTCTAAGAACTCACCACCTACGGTGGAATTTCATTTATATGATGAGGAAAAGGAGATGTCACTTTATGATTTCTGTCGGATTTGTTCAGTCCCTTTTGGGGGCAAGACAGAAGAACCACATCGTGATGATGTGGAGGGATTTATTGACACTATCACTGTAGGGGAAACAAGGAAGGTTTCCGATGCACGAATCACTAGCATACATTTTCCTATTTTACGCTACTTTGCATTATTTGCTAGTCGTTGCTTAACTGGTCGCGGAAACTGTGGAAACCTGAGTATCCCTGATATTATTATTTTGCACCATGGCTTATACGGTGATAACTCTTTTAGTATGGGCGGCATTATTGCTAGACGGTTAAGTATGAACCGTACTAAGGGTCCCATCTTTGGAGGCATCTATGCTACACGCCTAGCTGCACATTTTAACATACCTATTAGGCATGCTGAGAAGGAAGAAAAAGTGCCGCCCCATGTTTATCTACATTATAAAAGTATGGCGGCACATGATTTTATTGTTAAGAATAGGGAAGGAGAGCTTAAATATCAATTGTTCTTTAATAAACATCATCCTGAGACTATTACCTTGCCTGCTCCTTCTTTGTTTGATTTGACTGTAGGCACGTACCTTGTTTAGTTGGCGGCTATTCACGCCTACCGGAACCCTGCACCAACCCCGGAACCGGAACCACAAAAGGAGCCTCCATGACAGTCAGTTTATTCTTGGGATCCGGAGATGTCTGTCAGCCAATGGCAGTCAGAGTCTTCTTCATCACAGTACGACCCCAACAACTATTATTATGGATATCAGCCAGGCCAGCCGTGGCCATAGACCAACTTAGGCCAAAAGCCTAAGCTTGGGGGAGTACGTATTTCCCACCGACATTACATTTATGTTCACACACTCATTGCTAGATGTCGGTGCTCATACTTTTTCATTGTATCATCCATGCTAGTTTACTTTCCTTTTTAGGCTGGTCATAGTGGGAGTAACTTAGCAAGTAACATAGCGCATTTCAAGACAGGTTTGCTTATGTGGCATAGATTTAATGAGAGAGGTGTTTGGAGTAACATAATATGTTACTGTAACATAACACAACCCAAAGCAAAATGAGTCTATGATGTAATAAATGCTATCATCTATGATACTACTTGTATGTTACTTTGCACTATGAAGGTAGTAACAAAGGCTAGTGTCATATGCATGACACTAGTCTAAGTTACTCCCCACTATGACTAGCCTGATGCTTTCTTCTTGTGTGTTTAATAAACCTTAAGAAAAACCAAAAAAATTAGTTGTAGCTTTTAATTAGTTTACTTTCCATGCTTGTAGAAATAATTAAAAAGAAAACCCAAAAATATTTCCCGTTCTTCTTTTGCTTGTTGGGAGCTTTCCCGTGTAAACAATTTTATTTCTTTTCTTTTCTTTGGGGTCAGTAGGAGAAGACCATGATTAAATTGTTGAAGTGGCTCTTATATGCTTTATTGTTGGTTTAACCAAGAGCCCATATTGCTTTGTCTTCTCCTGTTTATTGAATGCTCGCAGATTCTAGCTTAGTCCAATGCACGTGCACTCTTATTATTATTCACATCGTTCGGTCGTGCAAGTGAAAGGCAATTATGATGATATATGATGGACTGACTGAGATGAGAAAAGCTGGTATGAACTCGACCTCTTTTGTTTTTGTAAATATCATGAGTTCATCATTCTTGATTCAGCTTGTTATGAATAAACATGTTTGCAATGACAATTAGAGATCATAGTTGCTTGTGCCATGCTTGATTAGCTATGAGTTATAATGGTTTACCTTGTGTGCCAACATGCTATTGAGATGGTTATGGTGTGGTATGATGGGGTGGTATCCTCCTTTGAATGATTTAAGTGACTTGACTTGGCACATGTTTACGCATGTAGTTGAAACAAATCAACATAGCCTTCACGATATTTATGTTCATGGTGGATTATATCCTACTCATGCTTGCATCCAATGTTTATAAATTTTAATGCACGTACATGGCTATTGTCGCTCTCTAGTTGGCCGCTTCCCAGTCTTTTGCTAGCCTTCACCTGCACTAAGCAGGAATACTGCTTGTGCATCCAATCCCTTAAACCCCAAAGTTATTCCAGATGAGTCCACTATACCTTCCTATATACGGTATCTACCTGCCGTTCCAAGTAAATTTGTATGTGCCAAACTCTAAACCTTCAAATAATCATCCTGTTTTGTATGCTCGAATAGCTCATGTATCAACTAGGGTTGTCTGTATCTTCCATGCTAGGCGGGTTATTCTCAAGAGGAGTGGACTCCGCTCCTCACTCACGAGAAAATGGCTGGTCACCGGGATGCCCAGTCCCATGCTTTATGCAAACTAAATCAAAATAATTGCAAAACAAAACTCCCCCTGGGACTGTTGTTAGTTGGAGGCACTCGTTGTTTCGAGCAAGCCATGGATTGATGTTTGTTGGTGGAGGGGGAGTATAAACTTTACCATTCTGTTTGGGAACCGCCTATAATGTGTGTAGCCTGGAAGATATTGCCATCTCTTGGTTGTTATGTTGACAATGAAAGTACACCGCTCAAAATGTTAATTATCTCTATTTCAAAACCAAGCTCTGGCACCTCTACAAATCCCTGCTTCCCTCTGCGAAGGGCCTATCTATTTACTTTTATGTTGAGTCATCACCCTCTTATTAAAAGCACTAGCTGGAGAGCGCAGCTGTCATTTGCATTCATCACTGTTAATTTATATTGGGTGTGACTATGATTGGATCTCTTTTACCATGAATTACAATGTCTAGTCAGTCCTTGATCTTTAAAGGTGCTCTGCATTTATGTTTTGCGGTCTCAGAAAGGGCTAGCGAGATACCATCTTGTTATATCATATTATGATTGTTTTGAGAAAGTGTTGTCATCCGAGATTTATTATTATGGCTTGCTAGTTGATTATGCTATTGATATGGGTAATCATGAGACCTGAGAATTATTGCAAATATGGTTAGTTATAATCTTTGCTGAAAACTTGAATGCTAGCTTGACATATTTACAACAACAAGTACAAACTGAGTTTGTAAAAGTTTTTCTTTATTTCTTTCAGTTTGTCAACTGAATTGCTTGAGGACAAGCAAGGGTTTAAGCTTGGGGGAGTTGATACATCTCCGTCGTATCTACTTTTCCAAACACTTTTGCCCTTGTTTTGGACTCTAACTTGTATGATTTGAATGGAACTAACCCGGACTGACGCTGTTTTCAGCAGAACTGCCATGATGTTGTTTTATGTGCAGAAAACAAAAGTTCTCGGAATGACCTAAAACTCCACGGAATATCTTACAATAAATAATAAAAAATCCTCGCCAAAGATGAAGACCAGGGGGCCCACATCCTGTCCACGAGGGTGGGGGGCGCGCCCCCCTACTTCGTGGGCCCCCTGGAGACCTACCGACTCCAACTCCAACTCTATATATCTGCTTTCGGGGAGAAAAAATAGGAGAGAAGATTTCATCGCGTTTTACGATACGGAGCCGCCGCCAAGCCCTAAAACCTCTCGGGAGGGCTGATCTGGAGTCCGTTCGGGGCTCCGGAGAGGGGGACTCGTCGCCGTCGTCATCATCAACCATCCTCCATCACCAATTTCATGGTGCTCACCGCCGTGCGTGAGTAATTCCATCGTAGGCTTGCTGGACGGTGATGGGTTGGATGAGATTTATCATGTAATCGAGTTAGTTTTGTTAGGGTTTGATCCCTAGTATCCACTATGTTCTGAGATTGATGTTGCTATGACTTTGCTATGCTTAATGGTTGTCACTAGGGCCCGAGTGCCATGATTTCAGATCTGAACCTATTATGTTTTCATCAATATATGAGAGTTCTTGATCCTCTCTTGCAAGTCTATAGTCACCTATTATGTGTTATGATCCGTTAACCCCGAAGTGACAATAATCGGGATACTTACCGGTGATGACCGTAGTTTGAGGAGTTCATGTATTCACTATGTGCTAATGCTTTGTTCCAATTCTCTATTAAAAGGAGGCCTTAATATCCCTTAGTTTCCATTAGGACTCCGCTGCCACGGGAGGGTAGGACAAAAGATGTCATGCAAGTTCTTTTCCATAAGCATGTATGACTATATTCGGATTACATGCCTACATTACATTGATGAATTGGAGCTAGTTCTGTGTCACCCTATGTTATGACTGTTACATGATGAACCGCATCCGGAATAATTATCCATCATTGATCTGATGCCTACGAGCTTTACATATACTCGTTTATGCTTATTTACTTTCCCGTTGACATTGTTACAATCACTACAAAATACCAAAAACATTACTTTGCTTTCGTTACTCTTTTGTTACCGTTACCATCACTATCATATTAGTTTGCTACTAAACACTTTGCTGCAGATACTAAGTTTCCAGGTGTGGTTGAATTGACAACTTAGCTGCTAATACTTGAGAATATTCTTTGGCTCCCTTGTGTCGAATGAATAAATTTGGGTTGAATACTCTACCCACGAAAGTTGTTGCGATCCCCTATACTTGTGGGTTATCAGGGTTGTGCATGATGAGAGCATTCTTGTGTGACAAAAATGGAGCATGACTAAACTATATGATTTTGTAGGGATGAACTTTCTTTGGCCATGTTATTTTGAGAAGACATAATTGCTTAGTTAGTATGCTTGAAGTATTATTATTTTTATGTCCATATGAACTTTTGTCTTGAATCTTTCGGATCTGAATATTCATACCTCAATTAGGAAGAATTACATTAAAATTATGCCAAGTAGCACTCCGCATCAAAAATTCTGTTTTTATCATTTACCTACTCGAGGACGAGCAGGAATTAAGCTTGGGGATGCTTGATACGTCTCCAACGTATCTATAATTTTTGATTGCTCCATGCTATATTATCTACTGTTTTGGACATTATTGGGCTTCATTATCCACTTTTATATTATTTTTGGGGACTAACCTATTAACCGAAGGCCCAGCCCAGAATTGCTGTTTTTTGCCTGTTTTAGGGTTTCGAAGAAAAGGAATATCAAACGGAGTCCAAACGGAATGAAACCTTCGGGAATGTGATTTTCTCAACGAACAAGACCCAGGAGACTTGGACCCTACGTCAAGACATAAAAAAGGAGGCCACGAGGTAGGGGGCGCACCTACCCCCTAGGCGCGCCCTCCACCCTCGTGGGCCCCCTGTTGGTCCACCGACGTACTCCTTCCTCCGATATATACCTACGTACCCCCAAACGATCAGATACGGAGCCAAAACCCTAATTCCACCGCCGTAACTTTCTGTATCCACGAGATCCCATCTTGGGGCCTGTTCCGGAGCTCCGCCGGAGGGGGCATCGATCACGGAGGGCTTCTACATCAACACCATAGGCCCTCCGATGAAGTGTGAGTAGTTTACCTCAGACCTACGGGTCCATAGTTAGTAGCTAGATGGCTTCTTCTCTCTTTTTGGATCTCAATACAATGTTCTGCCCCTCTCTTGTGGAGATCTATTCGATGTAATATTCTTTTTGCGGTGTGTTTGCTGAGACCGATGAATTGTAGGTTTATGATCAAGTCTATCTATGAACAATATTTGAATCTTCTCTGACTTATTTTATGTATGATTGGTTATCTTTGCAAGTCTCTTTGAATTATCAGTTTGGTTTGGCCTACTAGATTGATCTTTCTTGCAATGGGAGAAGTGCTTAGCTTTGGGTTCAATCTTGCAGTGTCCTTTCCCAGTGACAGTAGGGGCAGCAAGACACGTATTGTATTGTTGCCATCGAGGATAACAAGATGGAGTTTTCATCATATTGAATGAGTTTATCCCTCTACATCATGTCATCTTGCTTAAGGCGTTACTCTGTTTTCATTAACTTAATACTCTAGATGCATGCTGGATAGCGGTCTATGAGTGGAGTAATAGTAGTAGATGCAGGCAGGAGTCGGTGTACTTGTCTCGGACGTGATGCCTATATACATGATCATACCTAGATATTCTCATAACTATGCTCAATTCTGTCAATTGCTCAACAGTAATTTGTTCACCCACCGTAGAATACTTATGCTCTCGAGAGAAGCCACTAGTGAAACCTATGGCCCTCGGGTCTATCTTCATCATATTAATCTCCCAGTACTTAGTTATTTCCTTTGCTTTTACTTTGCTTTTATTTTACTTTGCATCTTTATCATAAAAATACCAAAAAAATTATCTTATCATATCTATAAGATCTCACTCTCGTAAGTGGCCGTGTTGTAACATCCCAAAATTCTAAATTTTGGAATGTTATAACAAATAGATAGATTGATTGATTGTTTGATTGTTGTGTGATTGATTGAGTGAAATTCGAAACATCTTGAAAGTTAAATGAGAGGGAATAAAAGGACTTTCCCAAACTTTCATATTTGCTTTCTGATCTCCATGAATTCAAATTCTTTTCAAATACAAAACCCTTGAGCGAAGATGATATGACTTCTTCCATTTAAATTAAATGAAAGGGTATTTGAAAATAATTGATTTTCATTTGGAAATATTTCAATTCATAAACTTCATGCAGCTCAATGATTTTCATGAGAGAAGATAAAATGACTTCTTCAAATTATATGAAATATGAGTTGGGAGTTTCAAAGAATTAAATTCAAAGTCCTTTTGCAATTATTTTCAATTTGGAATTGTTTGAGTTTTATTCAAATTATTTTTCTCCAAAAATAAAATATATGGAAAATAGGGTAACATGATTCCCTACATTAGAAAATTGGAAGAAAAATCAATTTGAAATCATTTTGGTATTTTGAAATGATTTTTATTGGATTTTATTAGACCAGTAGCACTCTTTGAATTATCTGAATTTGCGTGGATTTTATTTGGCATTATAAAAATGTCCATGGTGTAGAAAATCTTTTTCTGCAAATTTTGGTATATTATATGCCTATATAATATTTTTAGTTATTTCGTTTTATTTATTTTATTTGTCTGGAAAATGTTTTTTTATTTTTTTTTAAAAAAACAACTTTCGCTGACTGGGCCGGCCCAGCCGAAGCCAGGCCAAGGCCCAGCGTGCCGCCGCCGCCGCCTTCGTCCCCGACTCCGCCTCCCGCACGCCATCGCCGCCGCCGTGCCTCATGCGGAAGCCGCCGCCGCCTCCCTTTCCCCTCCTCCACGCCACCACGTCCCCTCCCCTCGCCCTTATAAGGCCAACCCCGCCGCCCCTCGCCCCCTCTCTCTCCTCCCCGCTCTCGCATCGCCGCCGCCATGGCCAGATCCACCGCCGCCGCCGAACGCCGCCGCCGCTGCACCACCGCCACCACGCCGCGCCCCGCCTGCTCGCCTCGCTGCCGCGCTGCCGCTGCAGTCCCGCGCCGCATCCACCGTCGCCTGCTGCCGCGCCGCCCGCCGGAGTTAACCGCCGCCGCCGCCGGACTTTTTCCTCGAACCGGTATAAACTGAGTTAACCTACCCCGGTTTTCTTCGGTTTTTTTATTTATAGATCGGTTTTTCTTTTAGAACGGTTTTTATATATTAGGTTAGTTATTTTGCGAGCGTTCGTTAGCTAGAGTTCGGTAGCGTACGATTTTCGTTCTTTAGCAATCGGTAACGAACGTTCACTATTTAGTTTTTTCTTTAGTTTTCTGTCCAGGGACCTATTTGTAGTAGTTTCTTTTACAGATTAGTCCCTGTACTTCAAATGACCACATCTTTTTACTCGTTTGTCCAAATCCAACGAAACCAACGCCCACTTCTTCATTATGATCTCCTCTAGCCAGTAATCCCACTCAAACATGTTTTTGAAAAGTTTAAAATTTGAATTAGATCAGATTTGAATTCAAACTTCGTTTGATCATAACTTGAGTTTCGTAGCTCCGTTTGAGTTGATTCTTTTTGCAAATCGAAGCTCTTGACCTAAACTTTCTGATAAGGCCAAATTCACATAATTTTGGTACTGTTAGAAATTGTTTTATGTTGCAAGAGTTATTTGCTTGGTTTTGATGTTTTCCGAACTGTCTTCTTCGTTCTTCCCGATCTTCTGAGTGATTGCTTATGTGAGGTTACTATTGCTTGCTTACGATAGATTGATCGGAGTGTGACGAGTAGAGCTATCAAGAGTTTTGAGTGCGAATCATCTTCATCAACATTGCAGGCAAGTTCACACTTTGATCATACCTTCTACTACCCAGTTTTATTGCATTAGATCAATCCTTACACATTGCATGATTAGGATCTAACTAAATTGTGGGTTTGGGAAGTAGTTGAGGTAGTACCTATTACCTGTTTATTATCAAACCTTTGGGAGTTACTTCTACGTTTTCTTATTATTGCTATGCTATGCTAGTAGACGTGGATTGGGTGAGTGATATCCATGACAGATGTGAGATTTTTAAATCAATGGTTTATCTAAGGTGGCAACTTAAATACACATCTGGGTGGATTGAGGTACCTGGGTATTCCAGGATTGCCTGTTTTCTTTTGGACCGCCACCCAGGCTCAAAGGGATCATGAGATTTTTCATGCTAGAAACTTCCGTGTGCAGCCACAAGCTATTATGGGCTCTAGCATAGTTGACTAAGTCGTGCGAACTCTTATAGTGGTAGACTAGCAGATGTAGGGGATGTAGGTGGTACGGTCTACCCATCGTAAGATTCTAGCGCTTCTGAAAGACTATGTATCGGTCATCCGTTTCTCAAACACCGTGTAGTGCGAGAAACCAAACGGAGGCGATCGAGTCTTGTGGGGAAAAGTGCGCAAACCTCTGCAGAGTGTATAAACTAATCATGATTAGCCGTGTC
Organism: Triticum urartu; assembly: GCF_003073215.2. Lineage (NCBI taxonomy): Eukaryota > Viridiplantae > Streptophyta > Magnoliopsida > Poales > Poaceae > Triticum > Triticum urartu. Next base: position 384,218,928 of record NC_053024.1, on the reverse strand, counting down.
CCCGGTTATGGACATCTTGAGTATCTAGTACTTGGATTATCATGTGAATCTCATCATGTTACTTTAAATTAAGTTGTTGGGTTTAATGATGTTACTTAATTGGGATTGAGAATGCTGTCAACCATTCTCAATGTTCAACAACCACCATGATAGTTAAATAAAATTTATTCCTTTGCAGTAGGGAAAAATTGGCTTTTCGCAAAAACCTTATAACCATAGAGCTTTTCCACCAGCCATATATGCATGTAGTGATAGCCATTGTTCATCATTTCTCTCTATGGTGTGAATTTGCCAGTACATTCAATGTACTGACCTTTGTGGCTGCAACGTCTCATGTTGCAGGACTTCTTACGATGAGTAAGTGATATGTTAGGGTTACAATTTCTACACTCAACTTTGCCATTGGTGTTGATGGGAATCCACAACCTTGTTACTTCCGCTATTTTGGATTGAGGTAATAGTATCTTACGTTACTTATACATGTGATTTACCTCTGTTATAAATCCTCGAGTACTGTGTGTGTCAGCATACCGATCTAGGGATGACACTTAAGCACAGAGACTTAATCCATTCGGGTCGGGTCGCTACAAGATGGTATCAGAGCACATGTTGATTGTAAGACATGACCCTAGAAACTGGCAAGCCCATAGAAAAGATTTTTCTCTACAACTTTCCCTTTCAAAAAGATCTTTTACCTTTCTTCTCTTCTAAGCTTATTCAAAAATTCCCTTTAGTGAGACCATACCCCTTTCCCCTTTTGACCACACGAAGATTCGACTGATGAGACCACTCCAAGAAGTACAAGATATCGGACAACTGAGACCATTCGGAATGAAGAGGATTTTACCATACATTATAATAATGGAAACTGCAATGGTTGAAGACTCCAAAAGACTAGGAGAATTTGAAGGCCCTGTAGAATTTTCTAGATTTGTATGACCTAGGAAGGCACCCCTTATGGAACTTGGCAGACTAAGGAAGCTGTCAATACCCGAGATCAAGGTGTATCGGAGAAAGACTGGAACATGGAGCATTAGAACCCAAGGTTTTGTCAAGAAAACCCTAAGGCAGGAGATATCAACTATGGAAGATAGCTCATGGCAATGATAAGGGAAGAAACACGGTTATCCGTGATGTCATCGCCACTGATACTATTGTCACCGAGCTGAGCTAAGCAAAGGATTGGATGGTAGAAGGCTGGTGGATCATCTATCAGCAAAAGATGAAGTTTTAACCTTAGCCGGTGTATCACCAGGATCTAGAGTAGTACATCAAGAAGTTTAAGATGGAGTTCCAGGAAACCGTATTAAACAAGGAAGCATTTCGTGAAGAAGTCAGGACCCAGAAGCTGAAAGTAGCCAAGCTGGAGGAGCTACAACCTTGAGATACAGGAGATTTGTCAGGAACTGAAGGACAGTAAGACCATTGTTCATTCCAAGGATGTTGAAACCTAGTAGTTTGAAATACAACTCCGGAATATTAAAGGACGTCACGAGAGACTTCGCGTCAACAGAGTTGATCTGGCAAAAGAACTTGAGAAAGACAAGCATGATCGGAAGAAGCCATTGGAGGCATGAACAAGGCTTGAAGAGTTTGGAGAGTTGAAGATTTATTGACCTTTAGAAGACCAAACCCCTGTTATATACCTACATTAGATGCGACGTTTGTGAGTTGTCATTTGTTTGATGTTTTTCCCAACGGCCACAAATAAAATCTGTCTTTTCAAAACTTTTGTTTGTATTGTGTGTATCCCTCTCCCTCTCTCTTATATTACCCCAAACCCACATGGACCCAATAGAGGATGAATGGAGATGAGCTTGTATTTTCTGGACCGATGAGTCAGTTGGAGACAGACCGATGGATTCGGAACATGGAGGATCACATGGAGAATAACCCTATAGTCGGAAAGGATATGACCCAGCATGCTCTTCAGTGCTTTGAAAGAGGTGCTGCTACTTGGTGGAGGATGTACCAAACCATCAATGAATGGCAAGGAGTAACCACTTGGAAAGAATTTAAGTTGACTCTGCCAAAGTCTCGGCTTGTGTCCCAGAAGTTGAAGCCTTATGGAAAGGATATGAAGAAACCTTGTGCATGCAAGATTTGTGGAGAAATAGGACACACCCATAAAGAACACAAGGATGAATGCCCTAATTGTGAAGGAAGTCACCCAGCTGAAGAATGCCCAATTAGGCAGATTACTTGTTTCTTGTGTGAAGGGACTACCCACTATCCTGCTCAGTGTCACATTTACCCCATGGTACAATGAACCATCCAGCAGAAGAAAGAAGTAATGAAAGGAGCCCTCATGGAAATTTTAGAAGAAGTTGTGATGAAGGAAGAGATGGAGGACACATATAAAGAAGACCCGAGTAAGCCCTTCCCTAAGTCTTGCTATTCATGTGGAGAAGAAGGACACATCTCCCAAAATTGTTTGAATGGGGATCTAGTATAATTCCCGACAGAGGAAGTAGAATATGACCCACAAGAAATAGAAGCCATGATTGGTATGGAAAGGTCCAGGAAGAGAAGCAGATTGGCTTCTAGGAAGGACCTGAGTCATATCACCTGTTACAGGTGCAAGGAGTCAGGGCACTACCTCAACAATTGCCCAAAAAGGAAACCTCGAGACTCGCCAGAAGTAATATGTTTTAGTTGTAATGGAGCAGGGCACTTTGCCAGAGAATGCCCCAAGGAGAAGGAAACTTGTGCTAGATAGTTGAGTTTGCAACAAAAGAAATGGAGTAGTAGAAGTGAGAACATTTTCTTTTATATTGAGGTGTTGAGTTGAGACATGTAATGGAGAAGCGAGAGATTGTAATCACTTGAGAATGAATAAAGTTAGCATCGTTGGTACTGATATGGATTTTATGAGTTGTTACCCTATGAAGAAGAATTTTGAACATTTTTGAGGATATGAGAAATATGGTCTATGGAAGATTTGTGCATTTTAAGGGTGGTAGTACCCTGTAAGAACCCTTGACCCCTGGAAAAGATAAGGATACTCCACTAAGTGGATTTCGGACAAAATGAATATGAGTTTTGTCTCGATATGTGTGATACCCCAAGAGTATGTGGGATGAAGTTGGAGACCGTCAGTTGTTTGGACGAAATGTGATCAAGGAGTCAGAAGAGAATGTTAAGTGGATTCGAGATAGACTGAAGGCAGCCCAGTCCAGGCAGAAGAGTTATGTAGACTCAAAAACTCAAGGAGGTAGTCTATGAAATTGGAGACAGAGCATGTCTTCGTGTGCCCCCTCTGCGAGGATTTAAACGAATTGGAGTTAAGGGAAAGTTAGCCCCGAGATTTGTAGGACCATACCAAGTTTTGGAGCGTATGGAAGAAGTGGCCAACAAGTTGGAGTCACCCGAAGGACTGTCAGGAGTTCAAGATGTGATTCACGGTTCCCAGTTGAAGAAGTGCCATGCAGAGATGGCCAATATTCCCCTGTAAGGACGCTTGACCCTAGAAAGGATAATGATGTTCCACGAAGTGGAATATGGGCTTCATAAGTATAAGTTTTTATCTCGGTATGTGGGATATCCCACAAGGAGGAAGAGATAAATTACTATTGGATATAAAGGAGGTATGATGTCGGAGATATGGATCAATGGAAACTCCATGATGAGTCTGAGTAATCATGTCCTAGTTTGGTGCCAATAGAAGGAAGGAAGACAGTACAATTGGATGGATTTAAGAATACTAGGAAGTTGGAAGTTGGAGTAATGCTCAGTTGCCCGATGATAAGTTCAAAGGACTACAAGTGATGAGATGGGCCATAACCCACAGGCCCCAGGACCTGCCAAGAAGCAAGCACATTCTTGATGAAGGAAAAACCCTGGAAGAAGTTACGATTTTATCGATAGACGATCTTATAGGTGTAACGCAAAACCTGAGAGTTGTGAAGACACGATAGATGTTTGTCTGGCTTGCAGAATCTATGGATATATCCAAACTTCGTTCGTCAACAAAAGAAATCCTGCAATGCTTGTGAGGATGACTGAGTGTTAGTATGCGAGATTCGCTAAACTGTATACATGGTAATGATTCGGGTGCAGATGGATTGATCACCATACCGACTTACTCTTATTATTCGCCTTGCTATATGGGATGGTAAATCTGAGTGACTTACCTATAGTAGAGAGACGATGATATTAAACCTTGTTAAACCTTAGAATGGTCTAGGTATTTTTCCCTTGTACAAGTCAGTTTTTTCCAACCGTAGGTGATACGGTGAGGATGAACCAGACCCAATTCCTGCAGGAGAAAGCATAAATTGATGACCACCATGAGAGATCGATAGTTTTTTTTGTTTTGGCGCCAGACCTGTCAGCTAAGAAGACCCAATCTCGGAATAACCTTACCAAGAGGAAAGGACAGCGGAATTGAGAAAAAGGTTATGCCACTACTAGAAGAGCCCGGATAGGGAATTATCCTGAAGATCTAATAAGATCGACACTGTTCACCATAGGGATGAAGTGTATGAGTTTTGATGGAACCTTAGCCATGCTTCTAAGGGTGGTAGCACCCCAGACCCTTGTGATGATCGATGGATTTTGAGAAGACCCCGACCCTAACCTCTTTCTTTCTAGCCTCTCCGAATCTCGAGGACGAGATTCATTTTAAGGGTGGTAGGTTTGCAACATCCCAAAATTCTAAATTTTGGAATGTTATAATAAATAGATAGATAGATTGATTGTTTGATTGTTGTGTGATTGATTGAGTGAAATTCGAAACGTTTTGAAAGTTAAATGAGAGGGAATAAAAGGACTTTCCCAAACTTTCATATTTGCTTTCTGATCTCCATGAATTCAAATTCTTTTCAAATACAAAACCCTTGAGCGAAGATGATATGACTTCTTCCATTTAAATTAAATGAAAGGGTATTTGAAAATAATTGAATTTCATTTGGAAATATTTCAATTCATAAACTTCATGCAGCTCAATGATTTTCATGAGAGAAGATAAAATGACTTCTTCAAATTATATGAAATATGAGTTGGGAGTTTCAAAGAATGAAATTCAAAGTCCTTTTGAAATTATTTTCAATTTGGAATTGTTTGAGTTTTATTCAAATTATTTTTCTCCAAAAATAAAATATATGGAAAATAGGGTAACATGATTCCCTATATTAGAAAATTGGAAGAAAAATCAATTTGAAATCATTTTGGTATTTTGAAATGATTTTTATTGGATTTTATTAGACCAGTAGCACTCTTTGAATTATCTGAATTTGTGTGGATTTTATTTGGCATTATAAAAATGTCCATATTGTAGAAAATCTTTTTCTGCAAATTTTGGTATATTATATGCCTATATAATATTTTTAGTTATTTTTTTTATTTATTTTATTTGTCTGGAAAATGTTTTTTTATTTTTTAAAAAAAAAACAACTTTCGCCGACTGGGCCGGCCCAGCCGAAGCCAGGCCGAGGCCCAGTGCGCCGCCGCCGCCGCCTTCGTCCCCGACTCCGCCTCCCGCACGCCATCGCCGCCGCCGTGCCTCATGCGGAAGCCGCCGCCGCCTTCCTTTCCCCTCCACGCCACCACGTCCCCTCCCCTCGCCCTTATAAGGCCAACCCCGCCGCCCCTCGCCCCCTCTCTCTCCTCCTCGCTCTCGCATCGCCGCCGCCGCGGCCAGATCCGCCGCCGCCGCCGAACGCCGCCGCCGCTGCACCACCGCCACCGCGCCGCGCCCCGCCTGCTCGCCTCGCTGCCGCGCTGCCGCTGCAGTCCCGCGCCGCATCCGCCGTCGCCTGCTGCCGCGCGGGAGCCGCCGTCTCGCCGCGCCGCCTGCTGGAGTTAACCGCCGCCGCCGCCGTACTTTTTCCTCGAACCGGTATAAACCGAGTTAACCTACCCCGTTTTTTCTTCGGTTTTTTTATTTATAGATCGGTTTTTCTTTTAGAACGGTTTTTATATATTAGGTTAGTTATTTTGCGAGCGTTCATTAGCTAGAGTTCGGTAGCGAATGATTTTCGTTCGTTAGCAATCGGCAACGAAAGTTCACTATTTAGTTTTTTCTTTAGTTTTCTGTCCAGGGACCTATTTGTAGTAGTTTCTTTTACTGATTAGTCCCTGTACTTCAAACGACCACATCTTTTTACTCATTTGTCCAAATCCAACGAAACCAACGCCCACTTCTTCGTTATGATCTCCTCTATCCAGTAATCCCACTCAAACATGTTCTTGAAAAGTTTAAAATTTGAATTAGATCAGATTTGAATTCAAACTTCGTTTGATCATAACTTGAGTTTCGTAACTCCGTTTGAGTTGATTCTTTTTGCAAATCGAAGCTCTTGACCTAAACTTTCTGATAAGGCCAAATTCACATAATTTTGGTACCGTTAGAAATTGTTTTATGTTGCAAGAGTTATTTTCTTGGTTTTGATGTTTTCCGAACTGTCTTCTTCGTTCTTCCCGATCTTCTGAGTGATTGCTTATGTGAGGTTACTATTGCTTGCTTACGATAGATTGACCGGAGTGTGACGAGTAGAGCTATCAAGAGTTTTGAGTGCGAATCATCTTCATCAACATTGCAGGCAAGTTCACACTTTGATCATACCTTCTACTACCCAGTTTTATTGCATTAGATCAATCCTTACACATTGCATGATTAGGATCTAACTAAATTGTGGGTTTGGGAAGTAGTTGAGGTAGTACCTATTACCTGTTTATTATCAAACCTTTGGGAGTTACTTCTACGTTTGCTTATTATTGCTACTATGATAGTAGACGTGGATTGGGTGAGTGATATCCATGACAGATGTGAGATTTTTAAATCAATGGTTTATCTAAGTTGGCAACTTAAATACACATCTGGGTGGATTGAGGTACCTGTGTATTCCAGGATTGCCTGTTTTCTTTTGGACCGCCACCCAGGCTCAAAGGGATCATGAGATTTTTCATGCTAGAAACTTCCGTGTGCAGCCACAAGCTATTATGGGCTCTAGCATAGTTGACTAAGTCGTGCGAACTCTTATAGTGGTAGACTAGCAAATGTAGGGGATGTAGGTGGTACGGTCTACCCATCGTAAGGTGCTAGCGCTTCTGAGAGACTATGTATCGGTCATCCATTTCTCAAACACCGTGTAGTGCGAGAAACCAAACGGAGGCGATCGAGTCTTGTGGGGAAAAGTGCGCAAACCTCTGCAGAGTGTGTGTCAGCATACCGATCCAGGGATGACACTTAAGCACAGAGACTTGATCCATTCGGGTCGGGTCGCTGCACGTGTAGGTATTGACAACCCCTTATCGCGTTGGTTGCGATGATTTATTTGTTTTGTGCACGTACGACGGACTGGCATGTAGCCTCCTACTGGATTGATACCTTGGTTCTCAAAAACCGAGGGAAATACTTACGCTACTTTGCTGCATCTGTTGGAAATATGCCCTAGAGGCAAATAATAAAATGATTATTATTATATTTCATTGTTCATGATAATTGTCTGTTATTCATGCTATAATTGTGTTATCCGGAAATCATAATACATGTGTGGATACATAGACCATAACATGTCCCTAGTGAGCCTCTAGTTAACTAGCTCGTTGATCAACAGATAGTCATGGTTTCCTGGCTATGGACATTGGATGTCATTGATAACGGGATCACATCATTAGGAGAATGATGTGATGGACAAGACCCAATCCTAAGCATAACACAAGATCATGTAGTTCGTTTGCTAGAGCTTTTCCAATGTCAAGTATCATTTCCTTAGACCATGAGATCGTGTAACTCCCGGATGCCGTAGGAGTGCTTTGGGTGTACCAAACGTCACAACGTAACTGGGTGACTATAAAGGTATACTACAGGTATCCCCAAAAGTATCTGTTGGGTTGACATGGATCGAGACTGGGATTTGTCACTCCGTATGACGGAGAGGTATCTCTAGGCCCACTCGGTAATGCATCATCATAATGAGCTCAATGTGACCAAGTGTTTGGTCACGGGATCATGCATTACGGTACGAGTAAAGTGACTTGCCGGTAACAAGATTAAACGAGACAAAGGGAATTGAATACAGGATTGATTGAATCCTCGACATCATGGTTCATCCAATGAGATCATCGTGTAACATGTGGGATCCAACATGGGTATCCAGATCCCGCTGTTGGTTATTGACCGGAGAGTCGTCTCGGTCATGTCTGCATGTCTCCCGAACCTGTAGGGTCTACACACTTAAGGTTCGGTGATGCTAGGGTTGTAGAGATATTAGTATGCCGTAACACGAAAGTTTTTCGGAGTCCCGGATGAGATCCCGGACGTCACGAGGAGTTCCGGAATGGTCCGGAGGTGAAGATTTATATATAGGAAGTCCAGTTTCGGCCATCGGGAAAGTTTCGGGGGTAATCGGTATTGTACCGGGACCACCGGAAGGGTCCCGGGGGTCCACCGGGTGGGGCCACCTATCCCGGAGGGCCCCATGGGCTGATGTGGGAGGGGAACTAGCCCTTGGTGGGCTGGTGCGCCCCCCATGGGCCTCCCCCTGCGCCTAGGGTTGGAAACCCTAGGGGTGGGGGCGCCCCACTTGGCTTGGGGGGCAAGTCCCCCTTGGCCCCCGCCCCTCTTGGAGATCCCATCTCCTAGGGCTGGCGCCCCCTAGGGGCCCTATATATAGTGGGGGGCAGGGAGGGTAGCTGCACCCAAGCCTTGGCGCCTCCCTCTCCCTCGTAACACCTCTCTCTCTCTCTCTCTCTCGTTGGAGCTTGGCGAAGCCCTGCCGAGATCACCGCTGCTTCCACCACCACGCCGTCGTGCTGCTGGATCTCCATCAACCTCTCCTCTCCCCTTGCTGGATCAAGAAGGAGGAGACGTCTTCCCAACCGTACGTGTGTTGAACGCGGAGGTGCCGTCCGTTCGGCGCTTGGTCATCTGTGATTTGGATCACGACGAGTACGACTCCATCAACCCCGTTCTCTTGAACGCTTCCGCTCGTGATCTACAAGGGTATGTAGATGCACTCCCCTCTCCCTCGTTGCTAGATGACTCCATAGATTGATCTTGGTTATGCGTAGAAAATTTTAAAATTCTGCTACATTCCCCAACAGTGGCATCATGAGCTAGGTCTATGCGTAGTTTCTATGCACGAGTAGAACACAAGTTGTTGTGGGCGTTGATTTTGTCAACTTACTTGCCGTTACTAGTATTATCTTGATTCGGCGGCATCGTGGGATGAAGCGGCCCGGACCGACCTTACACATACGCTTACGTGAGACTGGTTCCACCGACTGACATGCACTAGTTGCATAAGGTGGCTAGCGGGTGTCTGTCTCTCCCACTTTAGTCGGATCGGATTCGATGAAAAGGGTCCTTATGAAGGGTAAATAGAAATTGGCATATCACGTTGTGGTTTTGGCGTAGGTAAGAAACGTTCTTGCTAGAAACCTATAGCAGCCACGTAAAAACTTGCAACAACAATTAGAGGACGTCTAACTTGTTTTTGCAGCATTTGCCATGTGATGTGATATGGCCAAAAGGATGTGATGAATGATATATGTGATGTATGAGATTGATCATGTTCTTGTAATAGGAATCACGACTTGCATGCCAATGAGTATGACAACCGGCAGGAGCCATAGGAGTTGTCTTAATTTATTTATGACCTGTGTGTCAACATAAACGTCATGTAATTACTTTACTTTATTGCTAAACCGTTAGCCATAGTAGTAGAAGTAATAGATGACGAGACAACTTCATGAAGACACGATGATGGAGATCATGATGATGGAGATCATGGTGTCATGCCGGTGACGATGATGATCATGGCGCCCCGAAGATGGAGATCAAAAGGAGCAAATGATATTGGCCATATCATGTCACCATTTGATTGCATGTGATGTTTATCATGTTTTTGCTTCTTATTTGCTTAGAACAACGGTAGTAAATACGATGATCCCTCACAATAATTTCAAGAAAGTGTTCCCCCTAACTGTGCGCCGTTGCGAAAGTTCGTTGTCTCGAAGCACCACGTGATGATCGGGTGTGATAGATTCTAACGTTCACATACAACGGGTGTAAGCCAGATTTACACATGCAAAACACTTAGGTTGACTTGACGAGCCTAGCATGTACAGACATGGTCTCGGAACACAAGAGACCGAAAGGTCGAACATGAGTCGTATGGAAGATACGATCAACATGGAGATGTTCACCGATGATGACTAGTCCGTCTCACGTGATGATCGGACACGGTGTAGTTGAGTCGGATCATGTATCACTTAGATGACTAGAGGGATGTCTAATCTGAGTGGGAGTTCATTAAATAATTTGATTAGATGAACTTAATTATCATGAACTTAGTCTAAAAATCTTTGCAAAATGTCTTGTAGATCAAATGGCCAACGCTCATGTCAACCTCAAATTCAACGCGTTCCTAGAGAAAACCAAGCTGAAAGATGATGGCAGGAACTATATGGACTGGGTCCGGAACCTGAGGATCATCCTCATAGCTGCCAAGAAAGCATATGTCCTAGAAGCACCGCTAGGTCAAGCACCCATCCCAGAAAACCAAGACGTTATGAACGCTTGGCAATCACGTGCTAATGATTACTCCCTCGTTCAGTGCGGCATGCTTTACAGCTTAGAACCGGGGCTCCAAAAGCATTTTGAGCAATACGGAGCATATGAGATGTTCGAAGAGCTGAAAATGGGTTTCCAAGCTCATGCCCGGGTCGAGAGATATGAATTCTTCGACAAGTTCTATAGTTGTAAGATGGAGGAAAATAGTTCTGTCAGTGAACACATACTCAAAATGTCTGGGTTGCACAACCGCTTGTCCTAGCTGGACATTAACCTCCTGGATGAGGTGGTTACTGACAGAATCCTTCAGTCCTTCCCACCTAGATACAAGAGCTTTGTGATGAACTACAATATGCAGGGGATGGTGAAAACTATTCCTGAAGTATTTTCAATGCTGAAATCAGCGGAGGTGGAAATCAAAAAGGAACATCAAGTGTTGATGGTCAACAAAACCACTAGTTTCAAGAAAGGCAAGGGTAAGAAGAACTTCAAGAAGGACGGCAAGGGAGTTGCCGTGCCCGGTAAATCAGTTGCCGGGAAGAAGTCAAAGAATGGACCCAAACCTGAGACTGAGTGCTTTTATTGCAAGGGAAAGGAACACTGGAAGAGGAACTGCCCCAAATACTTAGCGGACAAGAAGGCTGGCAACACTAAAGGTATATGTGATATACATGTAATTGATGTGTACCTTACCAGTACTCGTAGTAGCTTCTGGGTATTTGATACCGGTGCGGTTGCTCATATTTGTAACTCAAAACAGGAGCTGTGGAATAAACGGAGACTGGCGAAGGACGAGGTGATGATGCGCGTCGGTAATGGTTCCAAGGTCGATGTGATCGCCGTCGGCACGCTACCTCTACATTTACCTACGAGATTAGTTTTAAACCTCAATAATTGTTATTTAGTGCCAGCTTTGAGCATGATAATTGTATCTGGATCTCGTTTAATACGAGATGGCTACTCATTTAAATCCGAGAATAATGGTTGTTCTATTTATATGAGAGATATGTTTTATGGTCATGCTCCGCTGGTCAATGGTTTATTCTTAATGAATCTCGAACGTGATGTTACACATATTCATAGTGTGAATACCAAAAGATGTAAGATTGATAATGATAGTCCCACATATCTGTGGCACTGCGGCCTTGTTCATATCGGTGTCAAACGCATGAAGAAGCTCCATACAGATGGACTTTTGGAGTCTCTTGATTTCGAATCATTTGACACGTGCGAACCATGCCTCATGGGTAAAATGACCAAGACTCCGTTCTCCGGAACAATGGAGCGAGCAACCAACTTATTGGAAATTATACATACTGATGTGTGCGGTCCAATGAGCGTTGAGGCTCGCGGTGGCTATCGTTATGTTCTCACTCTCACTGATGACTTAAGTATATATGGGTATGTCTATTTGATGAAACACAAGTCTGAGACCTTTGAAAAGTTCAAGGAATTTTAGAATGAGGTGGAGAATCAACATGACCGAAAGATAAAATTCTTACAATCAAATCGTGGGGGAGAATATTTAAGTCACGAATTTGGTACGCACTTAAGAAAATGTGGAATCGTTTCACAACTCACGCCGCCTGGAACACCTCAGCGTAACGGTGTGTCCGAACGTCGTAATCTCACTCTATTGGATATGGTGCGATCTATGATGTCACTCACTGATTTACCGCTATCATTTTGGGGATACCTCTAGAGACAGCTACATTCACTTTAAATAGGGCACCGTCTAAATCCGTTGAGATGACACCGTATGAATTATGGTTTGGAAAGAAACCTAAGCTGTCGTTTCTAAAAGTTTGGGGATGCGATGCTTATGTTAAGAAACTTCAACCTGAAAAGATCGAACCCAAGTCAGAAAAATGCGTCTTCATAGGATACCCTAAGGAAACCATTGGGTATACCTTCTACCTCAGATCCGAAGGCAAGATCTTTGTTGCCAAGAACGGGTCCTTTCTGGAGAAAGAGTTTCTCTCGAGAGAAGTAAGTGGGAGGAAAGTAGAACTCGATGAAGTACTGCCTCTTGAACCGGAAAGTAGCGCAGCTCAGGAAGATGTTCCTGTGGTGCCTGCACCGACTAGAGAGGAAGTTAATGATGATGATCAAGGTACTTCGGATCAAGTTGCTACTGAACTTCGAAGGTCCACAAGGACACATTCCACACCAGAATGGTATGGCAACCCTGTCCTGGAAATCATGTTGTTAGACAATGGTGAACCTTCGAGCTATGAAGAAGCAATGGCGGGCCCAGATTCCAACAAATGGCTTGAAGCCATGCAATCCGAGATAGAATCCATGTATGAAAACAAAGTATGGACTTTGACAGACTTGCCCGATGATCGGCGAGCGATAGAGAATAAATGGATCTTTAAGAAGAAGATGGACGCGGATGGTAATGTTACCATCTATAAGGCTCGACTTGTCGCTAAGGGTTATCGACAAGTTCAAGGGGTTGACTACGATGAGACCTTCTCACCCGTAGCGAAGCTGAAGTCCGTCCGAATCATGTTAGCAATTGCCGCATACTATGATTATGAGATATGGCAAATGGACGTCAAAACGGCATTCCTTAACGGCTTTCTTAAGGAATAATTGTATATGATGTAGCCGGAAGGTTTTGTCGATCCTAAGAATGCTAACAAGGTATGCAAGCTCCAGCACTCCATCTATGGGCTGGTGCAAGCATCTCGGAGTTGGAGCATTCGCTTTAATGAAATGATTAAAGCGTTTGGGTTTATGCAGACTTATGGAGAAGCCTGCGTTTACAAGAAAGTGAGTGGGAGCTCTGTAGCATTTCTCATATTATATGTGGATGACATACTTTTGATGGGAAATGATATAGAACTTTTGGACAGTATTAAGGCCTACTTAAATAAGTGTTTTTCAATGAAGGACCTTGGAGAAGCTGGTTACATATTAGGCATCAAGATCTATAGAGATAGATCGAGACGCCTCATAGGTCTTTCACAAAGCACATACCTTGATAAGATATTGAAGAAGTTCAATATGGATCAGTCCAAGAAGGGGTTCTTGCCTGTGTTGCAAGGTGTGAAATTGAGTTCAACTCAATGTCCGACTATGGCAGAAGATAGAGAAAAGATGAGTGTCGTCCCCTATGCCTCAGCCATAGGGTCTATCATGTATGCCATGCTGTGTACCAGGCCTGATGTAAACCTTGCCGTAAGTTTGGTAGGAAGGTACCAAAGTAATCCCGGCATGGAACACTGGACAGCGGTCAAGAACATCCTAAAGTACCTGAAAAGAACTAAGGATATGTTTCTCGTATATGGAGGTGACGAGGAGCTCGTCGTAAAGGGTTACGTCGACGCTAGCTTCGACACAGATCTGGATGACTCAAAGTCACAAACCGGATACATGTATATTTTGAATGGTGGGGCAGTAAGCTGGTGCAGTTGCAAGCAAAGCGTCGTGGCAGGATCTACATGTGAAGCGGAGTATATGGCAGCCTCGGAGGCAGCGCATGAAGCAATCTGGATGAAGGAGTTCATCACCGACCTAGGAGTCATACCCAATGCGTCGGGGCCGATCACTCTCTTCTGTGACAACACTGTAGCTATTGCCCTTGCCAAGGAACCCAGGTTTCATATGAAGACCAGGCACATCAAGCGTCGCTTCAACTCCATTCGTGAAAATGTTCAAGATGGAGACATAGATATTTGCAAAGTACATACGGATCTGAATGTCGCAGATCCGTTGACTAAACCTCTTCCACGAGCAAAACATGATCAACACCAGACCTCAATGGGTGTTTGATTCATCACAATGTAACTAGATTATTGACTCTAGTGCAAGTGGGAGACTATTGGAAATATGCCCTAGAGGCAATAATAAAATGATTATTATTATATTTCCTTGTTCATGATAATTGTCTGTTATTCATGCTATAATTGTGTTATCCGGAAATCATAATACATGTGTGGATACATAGACCATAACATGTCCCTAGTGAGCCTCTAGTTAACTAGCTCGTTGATCAACAGATAGTCATGGTTTCTTGGCTATGGACATTGGATGTCATTGATAACGGGATCACATCATTAGGAGAATGATGTGATGGACAAGACCCAATCCTAAGCATAGCACAAGATCGTGTAGTTCGTTTGCTAGAGCTTTTCCAATGTCAAGTATCATTTCCTTAGACCATGAGATCGTGTAACTCCCGGATGCCGTAGGAGTGCTTTGGGTGTACCAAACGTCACAACGTAACTGGGTGACTATAAAGGTATACTACAGGTATCCCTGAAAGTATCTGTTGGGTTGACACGGATCGAGACTGGGATTTGTCACTCCGTATGACGGAGAGGTATCTCTGGGCCCACTCGGTAATGCATCATCATAATGAGCTTAGTGTGACTAAGTAGTTGGTTATGGGATCATGCATTATGGAATGGGTAAAGTGACTTTCCGGTAACGAGATTGAACGAGGTATTGGGATACCGATGATCGAATCTCGGGCAAGTAACGTACCGATTGACAAAGGGAATTGAATACGGGATTGATTGAATCCTCGACATTGTGGTTCATTCGATGAGATCATCGTGGAATATGTGGGAGCCAACATGGGTATCCAGATCCCGCTGTTGGTTATTGACCGGAGAGTCGTCTCGGTCATGTCTGCATGTCTCCCGAACCCGTAGGGTCTACACACTTAAGGTTCGGTGACGCTAGGGTTGTAGAGATATTAGTATGCGGTAACCCGAAAGTTGTTCGGAGTCCCGGATGAGATCCCGAACGTCACTAGGAGTTTCGGAATGGTCCGGAGGTGAAGATTTATATATAGAAAGTCTAGTTTCGGCCATCGGGAAAGTTTCGGGGGTAATCGGTATTGTACCAGGACCACCGGAAGGGTCCCGGGGGTCCACCGGGTGGGGCCACCTATCCCGGAGGGCCCCATGGGTTGAAGTGGGAGGGGAACCAGCCCCTGGTGGGCTGGTGCGCCCGCCATGGGCCTCCCCCTGCTCCTAGGATTGGAAACCCTAGGGGTGGGGGGCGCCCCACTTGGCTTGGGGGGCAAGTCCCCCTTGGCCGCCCCCCTTGGAGATCCCATCTCCTAGGGCCGGCGCCCCCTCTAGGGGCCCTATATATAGTGGGGGGAGGGAGGGCAGCCGCACCCAAGCCTTGGCGCCTCCCTCTCCCTCGTAACACCTCTCTCTCTCTCTCTCTCTCTCTCTCTCTCTCTCGTTGGAGCTTGGCGAAGCCCTGCCGAGATCACCGCTGCTTCCACGACCACGCCGTCGTGCTGCTGGATCTTCATCAACCTCTCCTCTCCCCTTGCTGGATCAAGAAGGAGGAGACGTCTTCCCAACCGTACGTGTGTTGAACGCGGAGGTGCCGTCCGTTCGGCGCTTGGTCATCGGTGATTTGGATCACGACGACTACGACTCCATCAACCCCGTTCTCTTGAACGCTTCCGCTCATGATCTATAAGGGTATGTAGATGCACTCCCCTCTCCCTCGTTGCTAGATGACTCCATAGATTGATCTTGGTGATGCGTAGAAAATTTTAAAATTCTGCTACGTTCCCCAACAGCATCATCCCTTCCTCTTCGGGGAAAACCAACACAGTGCTCAAGAGGTAGCAGTACACGTTAGATAATTGCTCCCGAAATTGATTCAGGTTAATTATAGTGCACTGGTGATGAGTCCAAATTATATGATGTTTTTAGTCTTTATTTTGTGCATCCACGGTAGGCTTTGTGGAATTTTATCGCGTTCACGCACTGTTTTTTGATGATTTTTTCAGGATACGTCTTCTGAAGCAATTGGAGCATTAAGAAAAGAACCCCAGAAAATGATGATGAAATCATGTCAATGAAAGTGATTATTATCTACCATAAAATAATGAAGCAACTGAGAAGAAGTTGGAGGCAGTGCAGGACCTCCAAAGCGCAAAATGATCTCTGGTACGAGCGCATGCACTCGTACCAGCGGTCGTACAAGTGTGTTCGCTTTCTCCTAGTTGGCTACTTCCACCCTTCTAGATTGGATCGAAGATCAGACGCACAGAGACACCAGAAATTCATCCAGAACATAGAACCCTAGCCTCCGGATGGAGAATTGGTAAGGAGGAGATCGCCATCTTCACCACCACGTGCAAGGGGACGTTAGCATCATCACCCTCCATCAACCATCATCATAATCATCATCCACATCCATCTCGTTGTAATCCCAAACCCTTGTGTGTTGTTGCGTGTATTACTCGCTTGATCCATCCATGTTTACCGTCCCCATCGGTGTGATGATTGATGTTTCTATGTATGAGTATACCTCTAGTTCTCGGGAATATGGATGAACCTTGGTATGTATAAGTGTTGAAACGGTAATAAGGATATGATATTCTATGTTGAATGCTTAGTTTAATAATCTTCATGAATGTTGTGAAGGGCCCCACTCAACATTTTTGCATAAGGCCATGAAGGGAATTATTGTCATTGTAAAGATTAGTTAGTGAGGCTAATTCGAGGTGACAGTAAAAGCCCTCACTCCTAGTGTTTGCAATCGATAGGGGAATAATGGAGAACTCTTAGGGATGTCGCATCCACGTAAAACTTTTAATTACCGTAGTGAAAACCTACGGGGGGATTACGGTAATGACGTGTATGGTACGAAGTCAACCTAGAGTAGAACGTATTCTGTACATGGATCCTCCTAGCATAAACACTAAGAGTGACAGTGACCAGATAGTATTATGCCATAGCATATGTCACGATAGAAATATACTAATGGGATTACATACCCACTGAGAACGCCTCACTCCTATGCCAGTTCACGTGTTACTATTCTTGTTGCTCTCACTACTTCTTTTCATGTTATTTAATTTACGTTCGCCCTTCACTCAAAACTACTATTTATTACCGCCCTTAATTTTCTTTGAGTCTACAATTACTTACAGGCATAATTTTATAAGTCACTACAAGAGCCAGAACCCAATTCATATGCTCCTTGTGGGATCGATACTCTTACTTCGAAAAAGCTACAACTAAACCATGTGCACTTGTAGACCATCAATTGGGCTGAACCATACAGTGACAAAGTTGATTGGTTAAATCACCTTCGTTGGCGTAGCAAAAACACGGCTAATCTCCGTCTAAGTTGAAGTTTAATGTCCGAACACTTTAAGTCATCCAATGACGATCATCAGTTTTGCCCGGACCGGTCTAGACGTCTGAAATCCATAAATCGGCACCAAAATGGGAAGAGGTTTGGGGGCGTCCTGACGTCTGCCATGTCGTGCTTCGACAACCCGGGCCCTCTTTTGCCTCTCCTGATGTGTCTGCTCGCTCTCGACGCCACATTCATGTTGGTCACAACGAACGTGACCGGACGGGATTCCAAGCGTACCCGCATTCATGTCGGTTGACTAGTAATCCGCCTACCCGGCATTCACAATGGCGCAGGAAACGAGAAGCCTACTCCGTCCGCCCGTGTTCCCCGTCGCTCCACCTACTTGGGCTATTTAAAGTTGGACAAGAACGCCCCAAAACTCTACCCTTCCAAGCCCCTTCTCCCATCGTCTGAGCCACCTACCTATCACCCACCCATTTGCATCCTCATCTTCCATCTACTCTTGCAATGTTCGGGGCCTCTCATGGGTGGTGGAGCCGAGGCGATTCTCGCTGCAGCTTCACGTCATCAAGCTTGCATTTCGGCGGGCCAACCCCCAAGCTCTCTAGACCAGGGCTTGGACTACTCAAAGATGGAGGAGGAGGAGGGAAATCCCATGGCGATGGCGGAGGTCCCCATGGAGGAGAAGGATCAGGCGCCCGCGCCCGTGCTGGAGTCATCGATGTCCATGTGTTAGTCGACTACAGATGGAGCAGCACTACAACCGGGTGCTGGCGGAGGCGGAGCAAGCGAAGTTGTCGGTGTCCGCGTCTCGGTTGCTACAACAGGAGCATCGATACAGCCTGGCCTCCTCGAGGAGCACTGGCTGGCGAAGGACCAACTCTCGGTGGAGTGCGCGTCTGAAGATGCCATCCCGTGCATGGTTGCGGCGGACCAAGGCATTGTCAACAAGTAGCGGGCCATGCTCGTGTCCGTGCACAACGCCTGCAAGTGTTGGCAGCTCCGCATCGCCTGATCTGCTCTGTTCCGTGCCAGCGCTGGTCCCTGGCGGCTGCGGTCGGCGTTTCTTGGTGATTGCTGGCCGGATTTGGCGTTTGGGCGAGGATCTGGGGAAACCCTTGGCCGGCGCGGCGACCCCCCCCCCCAAAGTCGATGCCTTTGGCGCCGATCCCCTTCTTGGAGGCTTTAGGGGTGGCTCCTCTCCCATTCGCCTCCCCCTCTGAGCTCCGGCGAAAGTCGGCACTCCCCTGATCTGGGCGTCGACGACACCTTGGTGTCGTGATCCTTCTTGAAGGCTGCGACCGGGATTTGCTCCTGGGGGTGGAGCGGCTGGTGGCTTGGCTCCGAAGCATGATGGCCTGGTCCTCCTGCGACTTCTTGCTCGGCTTCGCCCGGTGCATACTGGTGCCTTCTTCGGTCTTCTCCATCGGTGTGCGCCTTCGTTCGACAGCTCGCGTCCCGTGCTCCATGCTGCCACTGCAGGCTTGGTGCTCGTATGGTTGGTCCTTTGTGGTCCGCTGGTCAGCTCCGTCTGCTTCTCCTATGGCAGCTGGACACCTTGAGTTGGGCTTTGTGGTAGCCATTCCGCTGTTCGCCGGTGCGGCACTCATCGAGCCTGGGTGAAAGGGTAGTGGCCCTTTGCGACGGTGGAGACAACTCAAGTGTTGCACATGTTTGGCCTGTGGATGCAGTCGGCGCTCGATGCTTGCTCGGTGTGGCCCTCCTTCCGTGTTCTTAGTTGGCTAGTTGGTGTAGGCGTAGTGTTGGGCGTCGGCATCAGTGTTTCTGCTGTTGCCATTGTGTTGTTCTACCTACTGCCTTGTATCTTCCTTTCCGCTTTGCTTTGCATTTCATCTATATCATGGTGCCTTTGTAATCCTGGCCGGTTGATGGCTTTGTTAATTCAAAGTCGGGCTAGGTTCGAGCTCTTCTCGGGCTCGGCCGGTGCCTTTTCTCTAAAAAAAGGTGTGGAAGGACGACAACAGGCTGGAGCAGCACGATGACGATGACAAACAGGCCAACGCCGGTAGCTTTGCCTCGTTCACGCCAGCCTGCAACAATGATAAGGTCGATACTGTCCGGCGTGAGGGCCGTAGACCTCACCTCGAACGGCTCCGGCGGTGACCAAGGCTCTCACGACGAGGAGTATATTTAGGTTTTTAAAGATGTTTTAGGTTCTTTTGCTTTTTTTTGAGAAACATTTAGGTTCTTTTGCTATGTAATGTTTTTTGAATGTTAACCAAAATGCGGTGTCCCTTTTTATTTCGAAATTGCTCTGCATACGATACTTTATCGTCGGACACCTGTACGACCAGACAGTAAAATTTGTTGCATGTTGTGGCCCACAAACTGAATTGTCTTGGGCTGTCTCTAATCGTATGAGTGTGGGATGAGAATTCATCGTACGTATAGCAGGGTTGTTTTTATTTGATGACCCCGGGTAGATGATTTGGCTCCCTGTTGGTGATCCGCGTCAGAGTTGTCGTAGGCCCGGCCAGTAGAAGGGCTTTGACTTTACAATTGGTGTTGCCTTTTGGTCTTTCTTTCTCTTCTTGTGTTTTTATTTTGGGGAGTGTTCGGCTGTTCGCTGTTGTCCAAAAAGAAATGTGCAGCATGCTCATCGAGCTTGAAACATACCGCATGTCCTTTCAGTCAATGACTCCTTCAGGCGAAAGAGTGAGTAGACCTTGGTGCACTACCGAGCTACGTATACTACTACTAGGGCCAAACGAAATTGAAGTCCCACAAGCAGGGCTTGTGCGGCCGTGCTTACGAGCAAACTGCAAAAGCAATGACTTCCGCATGATAATTCTCGATTATGCTGAAACTTCGAGATAAACTTGCATCAATTTGCATGAACTGTGCAAAACAAATTGGCAAATCGGTATTAAGCATGACTTGCTAAGTGATAAAATAACAGTCAACCGAGATGCAATCACATGGAGAACTGATTATAATTCCCTTCAGCGCATAAATATCACCAATATGTAACTCATTTTTCACTAGCAATTTTTTGAAGCGATGACTAGAACAACTGTTTCTCACTAGAACAAACCCACAAAAGTATTACAAAAACACAAAAGAAACAAAACAGAAAGGCCAGAGTTTCAGCCAATTTCTTGTTTGGGAAACATTGAGAAGCACTGGCAATTCACGGATGATCCACTGTACTAGTTCCAGGAGGATTACCATCAGAAGAAGCTACACATCAGCGTGGGCTAGTTTTACCAATCTATTGAATTTGGAACCTACATCATTCGAGTTTGATTTACTCTATTCATTAGATGAAATTAAATACTCCCTACCTATCAATGCAATGATACACACCAAGGCTTTTGTGTATTCATGAGTAAAATAAGATGAAACTACTTCCTCCGTCCCTAAATGTAAGTCTTTCTAGAGATTTCAACAAACGACTACATACGGAGCAAAATGAGCGAATCTACACTCTAAAATATGTCTACATACATCCATATGTTGTAGTCTATTTGAAATGTCTAAAAAGACTTATACTCCGTATTTAGGAACGGAGGGAGTAAATGGCATGTCTGACAACAACACCAAAGAGCTTGTGGAACACAAATTGCATGGAGATTTTTGGGTTGTACACCTGCAAAACTGCCATTTCTGGTACCAGCAACATTAAACTGCACAGCAAAGCACTAAAGTAACCTGAACAGATGGCAGGCAGTATGAGAGCTAAACAATATCCACGAGCACCCAAAAATAGCTTGCAGCAACATGCACAGAGTGATCAGAAACTGAAAAGGAATTTCCAGTTGCAACAACCAGAACCTGCAATGCCTACTACCGTTGCGAGACAGCAGCATCACATTTGTGTTCGAAGAATATACAAGAACATGAAAACTGCCAACAAGAAGCCAAATATAGCAAGTAATGCAAGATTGCATTGCATTGGAGCCTTATATGCATATCAAACCTGAACTGAATTGGAAGTGGCTAGAGTATATGTGTAGGGTGGTAAATATCCCTCCCCTACCACCACTACCAGTGTTACCATCTCACAACACCAAATGCAGCAGGACAGATACAATCTCAGCACCACGTACCCATCAAGTTCGAGGAGGAAACAACAGAGTAGCATGCAATGTACTATGCAAGTAGTCAGTAATAAGCCTCAAGAGCAAAAACAATCACCAGCCGGTCGCATGGTCGCGTCAATGGAGCCACCAAGTGGGAGGAGCCTTGTCGGACCTCGCCGGGCGACGATCCACCGGAGGCCAGGGCTGGACGCCCCCCTGGTCCCCCTGCAATGAGTACTTGCCCATGTCGATGAAGGAGTACGACCTCCTGTTGTCCACCGTCGGCTCGGGGTCGGGGATGAAGCGGTCGTCCGGGAAGTAGATTGTGGAGCCCTCGAACCCCTCGAACTGCGCGACCTCGATGGATCTGGAGCAGCCTTGTCCCAGGAACAGCATCTGGCCATCCAACTCGCTCACACTCAGCCAGGTACCAGTGGGGGGCACGTCGTCGGCCACCTGCGGCAGGACGTGGTACTTGAAGACCCGGAGCCTAGTCGTCCCTTGGTTGTTGTAGATATACCTGAGGACCATGTGCAGGACACCCCTGGAGTCCACGAGGTACCGCGCTATCTTGGCATTGCCTTGAAGATCGTCTGCGTAGCCGTCGCGCTGCAGCATGTCGCAGTCGAAGCGCCTCATGACATACTGGTTCTCGTCCCCGGCGAACGTTGGAACGTACATGACGATTTTCTCGTCCGCGGTGACGAAGAAGAAGGCGCCGCCGGCAAACTTGACGTCCTGCGGCGGCCGCCTCATCCACACGTCATCGGACTCGGATGTGATCCAGTTGGGTAACCCCTCTCGCCAGAAGGCGGCGCACCACTTGGAGCAGACGAGAACGATGGCACCGATCATGTAGCCATTGGGACCAGGAGACGTCGGCGAGGATGTGAACGTGGCGGCGCGCAAGACCAAGGGGACATTCCCGGCACCGTCAGGGATGGTGAGACCCCCAGGGAGGGGGATGCGCTGCCCGAAGTAGAGGTTGTAGAGAGCGTACTGCGTGGGGCGCGTGTCGAGCGCGAGGACGAGCCAGCCTCCATCACAGGAGCCGCAGAAGCGCGCGTTGCGGACGTCGCGCGGGAGGCCGAGGGGGTAGCTCATGCGGTCGATGGCGCAGAAGAGGGAAGGCTCCTCGGTGTTGGGGAAGACGAGCCACGGGAGCACGGGCGGCAGAGGCGGCAGAAGGGGGAGCTGCGGGGGGCGCCCCTGGCCCCGCCCGCACAAGGCACGGCGCCAGTGTGGGCTGACAAGGGACATGCGGAGACGGTCGAGGCGGAAGGGGAGGTAGGCGGCAACGCGGAGGAGGATGTTGTCGGGGGCGTCCTCCCATACGTTGGACGCCGGCTCCACCTCCATGGCCGCCGATCCGCCCACGGGAGGGACGAGGGAGGTCGGTTACGCCTCTAGGCCGATGAGGTCTCTCTCTCTCTCCCCTTGTGTAGTGTGCGCCGAGAAAGGTTTCGTCGCGGCAGTTGCGTCGGCGTCGAGAATATATAGGCAGGGCAGCAGCGGCCTGCGGCATCGAGATGGTGCATTTGCCGCCGCGCCTTGCCGTTCCCGTTGCGACGCTCTTCGGGGCGCCTCCGCTTCAAGAACAGTGGGCCCGGACTCCGGCGCCTGCTGCGACGCGCGAGACGGCGCCGCCATAGCGGGGTGCCAGCCAGGCGTTCGGCAAAATGTCAGCGGCAGATTTTCTTTTTAAAGCACTAGTAAGTGTGCACGTGCGATGCACGTCTATTTGAACTAATACATGTGCACGTGCAACACATGTTTATTTGAATTAACACATTATACTAAACTTAATACAAGACAATTTATTCATAAATTTGAAATTTCTCTATAAAGTACACAATCTCTTATTCCCAACTCGTATAAATAGTTAAAAATATCATTTCTCTTTAATCAACATGTCTCCTGTATTAAAAGACCACCCACTTTTCCGAATGTATAAAACTCAAAATTATTTAGAAGATTCATCATGATTCTCCCTACGCACACATTTATGCAAGTATAATCACACATGAAAATGTCGCTCAGGACAAGCTAAGGAAGCGTTTCAGTGCCAACAAACTCCAGTCAAGAATTATTATTATAATTAAGTGTTAACCATAATAGTGGGAAAAGACCTCTATGGTTTGTTGAAAAGAGGAAGCCATTGTCAGATAGAGAAGTGTAAAGATGTCTTGACTGCATAGAATCAGCTGTGAAAGAAGACAAAAAAATGCTAGTTGAACCATCCGATTCTACTATTGCACCACAAGTGTCGTAATGTCTAGAAGCAAGAAAAGTGACTTACTTTATTATGAGAATAGAACATGTAAACCAAATAAAAATTACAGTGACAAATTGCATAATTATACTTGTTATTCACTCGACAAAAGCATTGATATGATAACTTGGAAACAGTTACTTGAGTACTACACATTTCTTTAAGGGCTCAACATTCTAAAATTTTGACAATATAACAAATATCCTCTCAGTTTGTAGTAATAATGATACGAAGATAAATAATTTGAAAATGGTCTTCAACATGCGTAGACTACCACTTGTAAGAATAACAGTGGCAAAAAGGCCAACAAATGCCGGTTTAAAAAGAAAAAACTGCAGACATGCTTCCAATTTTAGCAACTCTAGTGGATAAAACATACCTTACCTATCAAGTTAGGAAATAGTCAAATGAAAAAAATGTACTTCTTATAAGTAGTAGAGATGAAGTCATAAGGATCATGATTCAAAATATTCGGAGAAACATGGTTGGTCTCTCTGTATGATGCGAACTCGTCACCTCTACCGAAGTGGTCGTGCGTAGTATGTAATGTAGAGTGCAATAATGAAATAAAATAAATGATATGCGAATTTACCATGACCACAAAATATCCTACATTCGTCATCATCATAATAAACATGCATTTTTTGCTTCTCTTGTATGTGGTCCAAGTTTTTTATCAGGAAAACATGTTAACTCAACTGTAGATAAGGACGGTATGAAAATGCTCATGTAAAATTACAATTGCCATGTATCTACTGAACAAACAAATACACTTATGCAAGCTTCAGTTTTTTTAGTAAAACGTATGCGAACTTTAGTTTTTTTTCACTAAAACTTATGCAAACTTCTGGGGTTTTTTCAGTGAAATGTAATTTCATGTCTGCAAGTAAGGTCTTGGTTCAGCGAATTTGTCTGTGAGTTCACTGTGTAGTCGTGATTTGTCCATGTAATAACCGGTAGTCAGTACTTAAAAAAATAGGGACGTCAGTTGCAGGTACGCGAAAATCAGTGAAAAAATAAAGAAAGAAAAAAGGCATTGGTTGCCTGAAACCCAACTGTGTATGCTCCAGCGCTCCTCTCTTTCTCATTGCCTCATCTCTAGTTCATGTACTTCTAGATGTGTCACCACCGGCGAGGTAGCGATGCCAGTAAAACAAACAACACCCGGTACTTACCTGATTAGTGCGTGCGTGCAGCGCGTTCGCGTGAAGGCGAGTGTCTCCGTCGTTCAGGCCTACGAGCGGCCGCGGCGACCGTGTCCTCTCACCAGCTGGGCGGCGTTGTCGACGCAGGTGAGTCAGTCGTCCAGCTTTGAGACGACGGCCTCCATGCACCGGGGCGTGGGGAGTTCCAGCGTCCGACGAAGGTAGGATGTCTTTGGATGACGTCGTCCACGCGTGAGTACTGGACAAGCGTGTCCAACGGAGCAACACACGTCAGAGCTGAGGGAGTCGGCGGTGGCTTCGGGCGACGGAGATGGGGCCGTGATTAGGTTCACCTACTGTGCAGTGGTCGAGACCTGTGCCGCCCTGGGGATGACGATGGTTGGCGACCAGGCGAATCTACATGCATGGCTGTGGAGCGAATGCCCCCACTTGATTTTTTGGGCCCGCTTATACTGGTCAAGGATACTCAGCGTTGCCCCTAGTTGAAGGGCATCGGCGGTGGTTGGTTGTCAGCGTGGGTGTTGTGAATGAAGCTGAAGTCAACACGGATGCTGGTGGTTCCCGGAGAGTATGCCCAGGACGTGGACGAAGTCGTTGCAGTCAGTAGAAGAGTGACCTAGCCTCCAGGCAGAAGACGAAGGCGACGACGGCACGTGTGCGTGTTCGAGGAAGCCGCAGCTCCTCCTCGCGTGGGTGGTGGGCTAGTGACGGTAGGTGTCTCGCGATCGCGATTCCTTGATAGGAGATGATAGGATGCGCTCGCGAGTAGTTTCCTAATAATTAGATACGTTCTGATTAGTTATCTAATAGGATGCGTCTATGATTAGCTTCCTTATAATTAGATGCGTCCGTGATTAATTTCCTAATAGGATGCGCTCGTGATTATTTTTCTGATAATAGGATGCGCGCGTGATTATTTTCCTAATAATAGGATGCGCCTGTGATTAGTTTCTTAATAATAGGATGCATTTGTGATTAGTTTCCTAATAATTAGATGCGTCCGTGATTAGTTTCTTAATAGGATGTGTCTGTGATTACAGTTTCCTAATTGACCAGGCGTGGATTTTCATATTTTCCTCCGCGGTGGAGTACGGCCAGTCAATGTAAATTGCTAAGTGCACACAGAGAACATATTAGGTTAAGGCTAGCCGTTAGATTGGGTTTAGTGAGACTAATCATGCAATGGTAATGTATCCGTGTACATTTTGTGAGGTACACTTAAAGAAGATAATGTTTGTTCTTTCATAAGTAAGTATAGATAAATATTTTATTTCTTAGATGATCGATAGGTCATTTACAAGAATTTGAGAAATAAAATTAGGGATCATAGAGTCCCAAAACGCAAAACATTTTTCGTTAAAGAGTTCTTTGCTAACACATAAACAACTTCATTTGCTTCTCGGAGATAGTGAACATATGATGTCTTTGAAAGATCCAGGGGCTAGCTCCTTGCATTCGAGCACTATTGCCCGGCAGAACCCACATGGTCACCTCCCTGCTGAATTGAAATGTCAGCGCGGAATTGCATAATACGGTGATCTATTTTTTCAACTACTTCAATGGCAGCAATGTATTGGCCGATGAACAAAGTTTGAGCTAGATAGGTGCACCCATCAAAGGCGAATCAAAGATTTTTCTTAGCGGAACCGGTTTCTACCGGTTAGTCGCCAACCATTGGGGGCGCAAAGATTCCTGTGTACCCCCTATGACCATGCTTCATATTTATCGTGTAAACGTATCTCCCCATTTTATGTTGTTCGGTATTCCAATTTTTTATAAGTAGACCCATACGAGGCACGCACATCCATCAGACTCGGCTTTCCCGTCCCTTCCTCTCTTTGATCATTCCCGCCACCTTGCAGTGCCGCCCCTGCATGCGACGAACCCTGGGTGCCGCAGTATGGCCACTTGGTGTCCGTTGGCGTCACTCACTAGGCTCCACCTCCACCTTGTAGTCGTTGGTGTCATCGGCCAGGCTCCACCCACACAAACTCGTGCTCGCCTCCCACCTCGATGCCGACATCTAAGTTTGAGGTTTCCGACTATGACGCAATAATGACTCACAAGTATAGGGGACCACAACAGTCTTCGAGAATAGTATTTCACCCAAAATTATTGATTTGACACAAGGGGAGCCATAGAATATTTACAAGCCTTAGCAGATGAGTTGTCAATTTAACCACACCAGAGAAGTTATTTTCTTACAAAAAATATTAGTAGTATAGTAATTTGGTAGTTTTGATAGTAGTAATAACAATAATAGTAGTAATAGTAGCAATTGGAACAACATCAACAGTAGTGATTCAAGCAAAGACAATATTATGAAAAGCGTATGCATAGAGTAGCGATGGATATTTGGATGACATTCATCATCAAATAGGTGCAACCTAGAGCAATACACAATAGCTCCAATTCATCAATAACATGTAGGTATGTATTCTGTATATAGTCATACGTGCTTGCAATAAAAACTTGGATGACATCTTTTGTCCTATCATCCCGTTGTAGCGAGGTCCTAATAAAAATCTAAGGGTAATTAAGTTATAGTCATCCTGGGGTAGCGGTGTCCTTTTAATATAGAACCAAAACAAAATATGTAGCGACCTGACCCGAATGGATCAAATCTCTGTGCTTAAGTGTCATCCCTGGATCGGTATGCTGACACACACAGTACTCGAAGGATTTATAATAGAGGTAAATCACATGTATAAAGTAACATAAATACTATTACCTCAATCCATATAGCGGAAGCAACAAGGTTGTGGATTCCCATCAACACCAACGGCAAAGTTGAGTGTAGAAATCGTAACCCTAACGTATCACTTACTCGTCGTAAGATAATCCTGCAACATGAGACGTTGCAGCCCGAAAGCGGGTCAATACATTGAATGTACTGGCAAATTCACACAATAGAGAAATTGATGAACAATGGCTATCACTACATGCATATTTGGCTGGTGGAAAAGCTCTATGGTTATAAGGTTTTTGCGAAAAGCCAATTTTTCCCTACTGCAAAGGAATAAATTTATTTAACTATCATGGTGGTTGTTGAACATTGAGAATGGTTGACAGCATTCTCAATCCCAATTAAGTAACATCATTAAACCCAACAATATTCATTTAAAGTAACGTGATGAGATCAACAGGATAATCCAAGAACTAGATACTCAAGATGTCCATAACCGGGGACACGGCTAATCATGATTAGTTTATACACTCTACAGAGGTTTGCGCACTTTTCCCCACAAGACTCGATCGCCTCCGTTTGGTTTCTCGCACTGCAGGGTGTTTGAGAAGACGGATGACCGAGACACAGTCTTTCAGAAGCGCTAGCACCTTACATGTGGGTAGACCGGTACACCTACTTTCCCCTACATCTGCTAGTCTACCCGTAAGAGTTCGCACGACTTAATCAACTATGCCAGAGCCCATAATGGCTTGTGGCTGCACACGGAAGTTTCTAGTATGAATAATCTCATGATCCCTTTGAGCCTGGGTGGCGGTCCGAAATAAAAATAGGCAAGTCCTGATAGACATCAGGTGCCTCAATCCACCCAGATGTGTGTTTAAGTTGCCACCTTAGGTAAACCATTAAATTATCAATCTCACATCTGTCATGGATATCACTCACCCAATCCACGTCTACTAGCATAGCATGGCAAAATGAGCAAACGTAGAAGTAACTCCCAAAGGTTTTATAATAATACAGGTAATAGGTACTACCTCATATACTTCCCATCCCACAGTTTAATTAGATCCTAATCATGCAATGTGTGAAGATTGATCTAATGCAAAAAAACTGGGTATGGAAGGGGATATGATCAAAGTGTGAACTTGCCTGCAATGTTGATGAAGATGATTCGCACTCGAAATCTTGATAGATCTACTCGTCACACTCCGGTCAATCTATCGTAAGCAAGCAATAGTAACCACACATAAGCAATCACTCAAAAGATCAGAAAGAATGAAGAAGTCGATTTGGAAAACATCAAAACCAAGAAAATAGCTCTTGCAACATAAAACAATTTCTAACAGTACCAAAATTATATGAATTTGGCCTTATCAGAAGGTTTAGGTCAAGTGCTTCGATTTGCAAAAAGAATCAACTCAAACGGAGCTACGAAACTCAAGTTATGATCAAACGAAGTTTGAATTCAAATCTGCTCTAATTCAAATTTTAAACTTTTCAAAAACATGTTTGATTTGGATTACTGGATAGAGGAGATCATAACGAAGACGTGGGCGTTGGTTTCGTCTAATTCCGACTAACGAGCAAAAAGTTATAGTCGTTTGAAAACCAGGAGTTGATCTGTAATTAAAGTATTCACAACTAGGTCCCTGGCCAAAAATAACAGAAAAAGAAAAAGACTAAATGGCGAACGCTCGCTTATAAGTTCAAAACAGTGGACGTTCGCTGTTTAATAAAACCTAAAAAAATAGATCTAGTCTAGGGTTTTTTTTAAACCGGTCTTAAAATAAAACCGGATCGGACCGGGCGGTTCTTACCGGTTCGATCTAAATAAACCAACGGTGGTTTGCGGCGAAAACCGGCGACGGCAGTTCCCAGCGATCTCCGGCGAGATCGTGGCGACGGCGAGGTGGGGCGGTGGCTGCGCGGAGCGGGAAGGCGGCGCGGGGCAGCGGAGCTAGCGGCGGCGGCGGCGCAAGGCAGGAGGCGGCAGTGGCGGTGCGGCAGAGGACCGGCGGAGGCGACGCGGCAACAGCAGCAAGGGGCGGCGGTGGCGGCGAAGTCCGGCGAGGCGGCGCGGTTCGGCGGGGCGCGGCGAGATTTAAGGAGGGGAGGAGGCGCGAGGCGTGGGCGAGGCGGCAGAGGGAGCCCGGCCTCGGCACGGACGCCAAGGTCGGCGGCGGCGTCGTAGCGGCTCGGGACTGCGTCCCGAGCTCGGGGACGAGCGGTGTGGGCCGGCTGGGCCATGGCCTGGCGAGCTGGGCCGGCCCGGTCCGGTCGGTCCGAAGTTTTTTTTTTAAGATTTTTTTCAGAGAACTAAAATAATAAAAACAAAATAATTTAAAATATTATATAGGCATATAATATATCAAAATTTTCAGAAAATGATTTTCTACGACATGAACTTTTTTATAACTTCAAATAAAATTCACACAATTTCAGATAAATCAAAGAGTGCTACTGGTCTATTAAAATCCAACAAAAATCATTTTTAAAATACCAAAATGATTTCAAATTAATTTTTTTCTCCAATGTTCTATTGTAGGGAATCATGTTACCCTAATTTCAATGTATTTTGTTTTTGGAGAAAAATAATTTGAATAAAATTCAAATAAATCCAAATTGAAAATAAATTCAAAAGAACTTTGAATTTAATTCTTTGAAACTCCCAACTCATATTTCATATAATTTGAAGAAGTCATTTTATCTTCTCTCGTGAAAATCATTGAGTTGCATAAAGTTTTTGAATTGGAAATATTTTCCAAATGAAATTCAAATATTTTCAACACCCCCTTGTCTTTTAAATAAATGGAAGAAGTCATGTCATCTTCTCTCCAGGGTTTTGTGGTGAAAAGAATTTGAATTCATGGAGATCATAAAATGCAAAAATGAAAGTTTGGGAAAGTCCTTTTATTCCCTCTCATTTAACTTTCAAAAGCTTCGAATTCACTCACTTTCAGACAATCAATCAAACAATCAATCAAATCTATCTATTTATTATAACATTCCAAAATTTAGAATTTTGGGATGTTACAAACCTACCGCCCTTAAAATGAATCTCGTCCTCGAGATTCGGAGAGGCTAGAAAGAAATAGGTTAGGTTCGGGGTCTTCTCAAAATCCATCAATCATCACAGGGGTCTGGGGTGCTACCACCCTTAGAAGCATGGTTACGGTTCCATCAAAACTCATATACTTCACCCTTATTCTTGACAGTGTCGGTCTTCTCAGATCGTAAGGATAATTCCTTCTCTGGGCTCTTCCGGTAATGGCATAACCTTTTACTCAATTCTTCTATCATTTCATCTTGGTAAGGTTATTCCAATACTGGGTCTCCTTAGCTGACGGGTCTGGCGCCAAAACTAAACAACTATCGATATCTCATGGTGGTCAACAATTTATGGTTTCTCCTGCAGGAAATGGGTCTGGGTTGAATCTCACCGTATAACCTACGGTTGGCAACAACTGCCGTGTACAGGGAAAATACTTATACCATTCTAAGTTTCAAACAAGGTTTATTTTCGTCGTCTCTCTACTATAGGCAAGTCACTCAGATTTACCATCCCATATAGCAAGGCGAATAATAAGAGTAAGTCGGTATGGTGATCAATCCATCCCGCACCCAAATCATTACCTTATATATGGTTTAGCGAATCTCGCATTCTAACACTCGGTCATCCTCACAAGCATTGCAGAATTTCTCTTATCGACGAACCAAGTTCGGATAAATCCATAGATTCTGCAAGCCAAACAACCATCTATCGTTCCTTCACAACTCTCAGGTTTTGCGTAACTCCTATAAGATCGTCTGTCGACAAAGGTATATCCACTTCCAGGGTTTTTCCTTCAACAAGAATGTGCTTGCTTCTGGGCAGGTCCTGGGCCTGTGGGTTATGGCCCATCTCATCACTTGTAGTCCTTGAACTTATCATCGGGCAACCGATCATTATTCCAACTTCCAACTTCCTAGTATTCTTAAATCCATCCAATTGTAGTATCTTCCTTCCTTCTATTGGCACCAAACCAAGACGTGAGTACTCAGACTTGTCATGGGGTTGCCATTGTTCCATATTACCAACATCATACCTCCTTTATATCCAATAGTACTTCATCTCTTCATCCTCGTGGGATTTCCCACATACCAAGGTAAAAACCTATACTTATGGAGTCCATATTCCACTTCGTGGAACATCATTATCCTTTCCGCGGTTAAGCGTCCTTACAGGGGAATATTGGCCATCTCTGCATGGCACTTCTTCAACTGGGAAACATGAAACACATCTTGAACTCCTGACAGTCCTTCGGGTAACTCAAACTTGTTGGCCACTTCTCCCATACGCTCCAAAACTCGGTATGGTCCTACAAATCTCGGGGCTAACTTTACCTTAACTCCAATTCGTTTAACTCCTCGCAGAGGGAACACATGAAGACATGCTCTGTCTCCAATTTCATAGACTACCTCCTTGAGTTTTTTTGTCTGCATAACTCTTCTGCCTGGACTGAGCTACCTCCAGTCTATCTCGAATCAACTTAACATTCTCTTCTGACTCCTTGATCACATTTGGTCCAAACAACTAACGGTCTCCAACTTCATCCCATATACTCTTGAGGCATCACACATATCGAGACAAAACTCATATTCATTTTTGTCCGAAATCCACTCAGTGGAGTATCCTTATCTTTTCCAGGGGTCAATGGTTCTTACAGGGTACTACCACCCTTAAAATGCACAAATCTTCCATAGAACATATTTCTCATATCCTCAGAATGGCCAAAATCCTTCTTCATAGAGTAACAACTCATAAAATCCATATCAGTACCAACGATGCAACTTTATTCACTCTCAATTAATTACAATCTCTCGCTTTTCCATTACATGTCTCAACTCAACACCTCAAGAAAATGTTCTCACTTCTACTACTCCATTACTTTTGTTGCAAACTCAACTATCTAGCACAAGTTTCCTTCTCCTTGGGGAATTCTCTGGCAAAGTGCCCTGCTCCATTACCACTAAAACATATTACTTCTGACAAGTATCGAGGTTTCCTTGTGATTATATAGCCTCCTGGGGTCCTCATCTTCCCTTTTGGGCAAACATTGAAGTAGTGTCCTGAATTTTTGCACCTGAAACATGTGATATGACTCAGGTCTTTCTTTGTAGAAATTGGTTTGTTCCTGGGATCCAATCTACTTCTCTTCCTGGACTTTTCCATTCCAATCAGGGCTTCTATTTCCTGTGGGTCATAATCTACTTCCTCCGTCGGGAATTCTACTAGATCCCCATTCATACAATTCTGGGAGATGTGTCCTTCTTCTCCACATGAATGGCAAGACTTGGTGCAGGGTTTAATTGGTTCCTCTTTGGGTGTGTCCTCCACCTCTTCCTTCATCATAGGTTCTTCTAAACTTTCCATAAGGGCTCCTTTCATTGCTCCCTTTTTCTGCTGGATGGTTCCTTGTACCATGGTGTAAATGTGACACTGTGCAGGGTAGTGGGTAGTCCCTTCACACAAGAAACAAGTGATCTGCCTAGTTGGGCATTCTTCAGCTGGGTGACTTCCTTCACAATTAGGGCATTCATCCTTGTGTTCTTTATGGTTGTGTCCTATTTCTCCACAAATCTTGCATGCACAAGGTTTCTTCATATCCTTTCCATAAGGCTTCAACTTCTGGGACACAAACTGAGACTTTAGCAAAGTCAACTTAAAATCTTTCCAAGTGGTTACTCCTTGCCATCCATTGATGGTTTGGTACATTCTCCACCAAGTAGCAGTACCTCTTTCAAAGCACTGAAGAGCATGCTGGGTCATATCCCTTCCGACTATAGGGTTGTTCTCCATATGATCCTCCATGTTCAGAATCCATTGGTCTGTCTCCAATTGCCTCATTGGTCCAGAAAATACAAGCTCATATCCATTCATCCTCTATTGGGTCCATGGGTTTTGGGGTGAGATAAGAGAGATCAAGAGGGATGCACACAATACAAAGAAAAGTTTTGAAAAGACAGATTTTATTTGTGGCCGTCGGGAAAAACATCAAACAAATGACAGCTCACAAACGTCGCATCTAACGTAGGTATATAACAGGGGTTTGGTCTTCTAAAGGTCAATAAATCTTCAACGTCTCCAAATTCTTCAAACCTTGTTCATGCCTCCAATGGCTTCTTCCGATCATGCTTGTCTTCTCAAGTTCTTTTGCCAGATCATCTCTGTTGACGTGAAATCTCTCGTGACATCCTTTAATATTCTGGAGTTGTATTTCAAACTTCTAGGTTTCAACATCCTTGGCATGAACCATGGTCATATTGTCCTTCAGTTCCTGACAATTCTCCGGTATCTCGAGGTTGTAGCTCCTCCAGCTTGGCTACTTTCGCTTCTTGGACCTAAGTTCTTCACGAAATGCTCCTTGTCAAAATACGGCTTCTTGTAGCTCCATCTTAACTTCTTGATGTACTACTCCAGATCCTGGTGATAGACCGGCTAAGGTTAAAACTTCATCTTACTAATAGGTGCTCCATTAGCCTTCTTCCATCAAATCCATTCTGAAGAAATGCATCCTTAACTCAGCACGGTGACAATAGCATCAGCGGGCGATGACATCACGGATAACTGTGTTTCTGCTCTTGTCTTTCCCATGAGCTATCATTCCATAGTTGATATCTCCTGCCTTAGGGTTTTCTTTGACAAAACTTTGAGTTCTCATGCTCCTTGTTTCAGTCTTTCTCCGATACACCTTGATCTCGGGTATTGACAACTTCCATAATCTGTCAAGTTCCATAAGGGTAGCCTTCCTAGGTCATACAAATCTGGGAATTCTACAGAGCCTCCAATTCTCCTAGTCTTCAGTGTCTTCAACAGCTGTAGTTTCCATTATCATAATGTATGGTAAAATCCTCTTCATTACGAATGGTCTTACTTGTCTGATATCCTGTACTTCTTGGAGTGGTCTCATCAGTGGAATCCTTCGTGGGGTCAAAAGGGGAAAGGGGTATGGCCTCACTAAAATGAAATATTTGAATAAGCTCAGAAGAGAAGAGAGGTAAAAGATCTTTTTGAAAGGGAAAGTTGTAGAGAAAAGTCTTTGCTATGGGCTTGCCAGTTTCTAGGGTCACGTCCTACAGTCAACATGTGCTCTGATACCATCTTGTAGCGACCTGACCCGAATGGATCAAATCTCTGTGCTTAAGTGTCATCCCTGGATCGGTATGCTGACACACAGTACTCGAAGGATTTATAACAGAGGTAAATCACATGTATAAAGTAACGTAAATACTATTACCTCAATCCATATAGCGGAAGCAACAAGGTTGCGGATTCCCATCAACACCAACGGCAAAGTTGAGTGTAGAAATCGTAACCCTAACGTATCACTTACTCGTCGTAAGATAATCCTGCAACATGAGACGTTACAGCCCGAAAGCGGGTCAGTACATTGAATGTACTGGCAAATTCACACCATAGAGAAATTGATGAACAATGGCTATCACTACATGCATATTTGGCTGGTGGAAAAGCTCTATGGTTATAAGGTTTTTGCGAAAAGCCAATTTTTCCCTACTGCAAAGGAATAAATTTATTTAACTATCATGGTGGTTGTTGAACATTGAGAATGGTTGACAGCATTCTCAATCCCAATTAAGTAACATCATTAAACCCAACAATATTCATTTAAAGTAACGTGATGAGATCAACAGGATAATCCAAGAACTAGATACTCAAGATGTCCATAACCGGGGACACGGCTAATCATGATTAGTTTATACACTCTAAGAGGTTTGCGCACTTTTCCCCACAAGACTCGATCGCCTCCGTTTGGTTTCTCGCACTGCAGGTGTTTGAGAAGACGGATGACCGAGACATAGTCTTTCAGAAGCGCTAGCACCTTACGATGGGTAGACCGTTATTTTCCCCTACATCTGCTAGTCTACCCTGTAAGAGTTCGCACGACTTAATCAACTATGCTAGAGCCCATAATAGCTTGTGGCTGCACACGGAAGTTTCTAGTATGAATAATCTCATGATCCCTTTGAGCCTGGGTGGCGGTCGAAAAAACAGGCAAGTCCTGAATCAGGTGCCTCAATCCACCCAGATGTGTGTTTAAGTTGCCACCTTAGATAAACCATTAATTATCAATCTCACATCTGTCATGGATATCACTCACCCAATCCACGTCTACTAGCATAGCATGGCATAATAAGCAAACGTAGAAGTAACTCCCAAAGGTTTGATAATAAACAGGTAATAGGTACTACCTCATCTACTTCCCATCCCACAGTTTAATTAGATCCTAATCATGCAATGTGTGAAGATTGATCTAATGCAAAAAAACTGGGTATGGAAGGGGATATGATCAAAGTGTGAACTTGCCTGCAATGTTGATGAAGATGATTCGCACTCAAAACTCTTGATAGTTCTACTCGTCACACTCCGGTCAATCTATCGTAAGCAAGCAATAGTAACCACACATAAGCCAATCACTCAAAAGATCAGAAAAGAACGAAGAAGTCGATTCGGAAAACATCAAAACCAAGCAAATAACTCTTGCAACATAAAACAATTTCTAACAGTACCAAAATTATATGAATTTGGCCTTATCAGAAGGTTTAGGTCAAGAGCTTCGATTTGCAAAAAGAATCAACTCAAACGGAGCTACGAAACTCAAGTTATGATCAAACGAAGTTTGAATTCAAATCTGCTCTAATTCAAATTTTAATCTTTTCAAAAACATGTTTGAGTTGTATTAATGGATAGAGGAGATCATAACGAAGACGTGGGCGTTGGTTTCGTCTAATTCCGACTAACGAGCAAAAAGTTATAGTCGTTTGAAAACCAGGGGCTGATCTGTAATTAAAGTATTCACAACTAGGTCCCTGGCCGAAAATAACAGAAAAAGAAAAAGACTAAAAGGCGAACGCTCGCTTATAAGTTCAAAACAGTGGACGTTCGCTGTTTAATAAAACCTAAAAAAACAGATCTAGTCTAGGGTTTTTTTAAACCGGTCTTAAAATAAAACCGGATCGGACCGGGCGGTTCTTACCGGTTCGATCTAAATAAACCGGTGGTGGTTTGCGGTGAAAACCGGCGACGGTAGTTCCCAGCGATCTCCGGCGAGATCGTGGCGACGGCGAGGTGGGGTGGTGGCTGCGTGGCGCGGGAAGGCGACGCGGGGCAGCGGAGCTAGCGGCGGGGGCGGCGCAAGGCGGGAGGCGGCAGTGGCGGTGCGGCAGAAGACCGGCGGAGGCGGCGCGGCAACAGCAGCAAGGGGCGGCGGCGACGGCGAAGTCCGGTGAGGCGGCGCAGTTCGGCGGGGCGCGGCGAGATTTAAGGAGGGGAGGAGGCGCGAGGCGTGGGCGAGGGGGCAGAGGGAGCCCGGCCTCGGCACGGACGCCAAGGTCGGTGGCGGCGTCGTAGCGGCTCGGGACTGCGTCCCGAGCTCGGGGACGAGCGGTGTGGGCCGGCTGGGCCGTGGCCTGGCGAACTGGGCCGACCCGGTCCGGTCGGTCCGAAATTTTTTTTTAAGATTTTTTTCAGAGAACTAAAATAATAAAAACAAAATAATTTAAAATATTATATAGGCATATAATATATCAAAATTTTCAGAAAAAGATTTTCTACGACATGAACTTTTTCTATAACTTCACATAAAATTCACACAATTTCAGATAAATCAAAGAGTGCTACTGGTCTATTAAAATCCAACAAAAATCATTTTTAAAATACCAAAATGATTTCAAATTAATTTTTTTCTCCAATTTTCTATTGTAGGGAATCATGTTACCCTAATTTCAATGTATTTTGTTTTTGGAGAAAAATAATTTGAATAAAATTCAAATAAATCCA
The DNA here is from genome assembly GCF_003073215.2 of Triticum urartu. Lineage (NCBI taxonomy): Eukaryota > Viridiplantae > Streptophyta > Magnoliopsida > Poales > Poaceae > Triticum > Triticum urartu. The sequence continues at coordinate 384,181,309 of NC_053024.1, read as the reverse complement.
AATTGAAAATAAATTCAAAAGAACTTTGAATTTAATACTTTGAAACTCCCAACTCATATTTCATATAATTTTAAGAAGTCATTTTATCTTCTCTCGTGAAAATCATTGAGTTGCATAAAGTTTTTGAATTGGAAATATTTTCCAAATGAAATTCAAATATTTTCAACAACCCCTTGTCATTTAAATAAATGGAAGAAGTCATGTCATCTTCTCTCCAGGGTTTTGTGGTGAAAAGAATTTGAATTCATGGAGATCATAAAATGCAAAAATGAAAGTTTGGGAAAGTCCTTTTATTCCCTCTCATTTAACTTTCAAAAGCTTCGAATTCACTCACTTTCAGACAATCAATCAAACAATCAATCAAATCTATCTATTTATTATAACATTCCAAAATTTAGAATTTTGGGATGTTACAAAATATTAGCACATAGTGAATACATTAACTCGTAAAGACAGTCATCCCCGAAGAGTACCTCAATTGTTATCACCTTGGGGTCTACGGTTCAGAATAATAACAAGTACATATAACTTACAAATAAGATCAAGAACTCAAATATATTCATAAAAACACAATATGTTCGTACCTGAAATTTGGCACTCAGGCCCTATTGACAAGCATTAAGCGTAGCAAAGTTATAGCAACATCATTCTCATAACATAATGGATACTAGGGATCAAGCCCTAACAAATTGACTCGATTCGACGAATCACATCCATCTCCATCTACCTCTAGTATGCCTATGATGAAATTACTTACTCCCGGTGGTGAGCATCATGAGGTTGTTCATGAAGAGGGGTTGCTGATGACGACAACGATGATTTTCCCTCTCCGTAGCCCCAAACAAACTCCAGATCAGGCATCTCGATGAAGAATAGGAGGTGGAGGTGGATCCGTATTGTAAAACACGATGAAACATTCTCTGTTTTTTCTCGGAAAGACGATACTTATGGACTTGGAGATAGGGTAAACGAAGGCCGAAGGGCCTCACAAGCTCAGGGAGCGCGCCCCGCGGGGAGCATTGTGACGCCCCCGACTCAATGGTACACTAAACATACACGCAAACGTGTACGATCAAGATCAGGGACTCACGGAAAGATATCACAATACAACTCTAAACACAAATAAGGTCATACAAGCTTCATATTACAAGACAAGGGCCTCGAGGGCTCAAATACAAATGCTCGATCATAAATGAGCTAGCAGAAGCAGCAATATCTGAGCACAGACATAAATTAAACAAGGTGCCATAAGATGACTAGCACAAACATGTATACAGATCGAAGAGGTGCAAACCTCCTACCTGGGATCCTCCTAAACTACTCCTGGTTGTCAGCGGCTTGCACATAGTAGTAGGCACCCTCGGGGTAGTGTCGTTGACGGTGGCGTTTGGCTCCTGGGCTCCAACATCTGATCACAACAACCAGGTATCGAAGGGGAAAAGGGGGAAGCAAAGCAATCGTGAGTACTCATCCAAAGTACTCGCAAGACTAATATCAGATCTACACTACATATGCATCAGTATCAATAAAGGGGTAGTGTCTATGGAGCAGACTACAGAATGCCAGAATAAGAGGGGGAGAAGCTAGTCATATCAAAGACTACGCTTCTGGCAGCCTCCAACTTGAAGCATATAGAAGAGAGTAGTAAGTATAACATCAAGTAACATCATATAACATAAACCTACCCGATGATCCTCTCCTCGACACCCTGCGAGAGAGCGATCACCGGGTTGTATCTGGCACTTGAAAGGGTGTGTTTCATTAAGTATCTAGTTTTAGTTGTAAGAGGTCGGAATGCAACTCCAAGTCGTCATGTTACCGTGGACACGACTATTCGAATAGATCAATCTTCCCTGCAGGGGTGCAACACGCTCGGTCCCTCTGGTCGGACACACTTTCCTGGGTCATGCCTGACCTCAGAAGATCAACACGTTGCAGCCCTACCTAGGCCCAACAGAGAGGTCAGCACGCCGGGTCTACATCCTAAGTGCACAGGGGTCTTGCTCCCTTCGCCTGTTGCAATCATGCACATTGCGAGGGCAGCCGGAAGCAGACCTAGCCCCCTTATACAAGCGCAGACATTCCAGTCCAATCCGGTGCGCGCCCTCAACCGCTGACGTCTGAAGAGCTTTGGCTGATACTATGACGCCGGTTGCCCATATCTTGTCCCACGTGGCGATTAGTGCGTATAGGTCAAAACCAACTCAGATCAAATATCCAAACTCGTTGGGCGGGTTATTTTGATGTAACCGCAGGCGCTGACCAGGGACCAGGCCCACCTCTTTCCTGGGTGGTCTCAACCTGCCCTGTCGCTCCGCCACAAAGTAACACTCGGGGGCCATCGAGAACCGAGGCCCACCACTACCTGGGTGGAACCACCTGCCCCTTCAGCCCCACTTTAGAACAGTAACATAATTATGTAATAGAATATAGTATATACCTGTGATCACCTCCCGAAGTGATCACTGCCAGATAGTATAGCATGGCAGATGGACAAGTATGTAGGGCCACTGATGGAAATCTAGCACCCTATACTAAGTATTTATGATTGCAGGTAAAGGTACCAATAGTAGTAACAAAGACAGGCTATGCAGCAGAATAGGATCATTCGAAAGCAGTAACAACTACACTACTCTAATGCAAGCAGTAGAGAAAAGGAGTAGGCGATACGGGATGATCAAGGAGGTTTTGCTTGCCTGGAAGCTCTACAGAGAAGGAGGGGTCGTCAACACCATAGTCGATCAAGGCAGCAGTGGCGTCAGTCTCAAAGTCTACCCGAGAGAAGAGGGGGAAGAAACAATGGATACAATGCAAACAGATGCATGCCGATGCATGACATGACAATAAGCAGTGCTAGGTATGCCCTAACACGGTACTAGGTTCTACTGGCAAAGGGGGAAAACATCCGAAAAAGTATTCCCGGTGTTTGGCATTTTCGGTCAGATGAAATGGAGGGGGCGGTTGCATGTTCGCTATGTTAGGGACGTGTGGCAGACGAACGGAGAGCGCATTTGAATTCGTCATGTTTTTCTAAGAAACTTTCAGGTACAAAGTATTTTCATCTGAATTACGAATCATTTTATATTAATTTTCAAAGCATGACATAAGCGGTCAACGCTGACTGTCATGGAATTGTCACGGCAGATGTCCTTTTGCAAGGACTTAGTCGTGGAGCCATCGCAACTAGGAAGCTTAAAGGGGTTAATCGGGACAAGGACACGCGAGGTTTATACTAGTTCAGCCCCTTACGGTGAAGGAAGGCCTACGTCTAGTTCGGTTGGAATTGCTTGAGGTTTCGATGACCAGGGAGCGAGATACGCTATGCCTGGCTCTCGATCAGTTGTTTCTTTCCCTTAAGCCGCCGGCGGGTCGTCCCCTTATATACATGGGTTGACGCCCTACGGCCTACAGAGTCCCGGCCGGCTCATAAACAGTGTCTGGCTTGGTGACTAGTTACCTCTACCTTATGTTACAAGTCATGCCATTATGGCGGTTTTTCACTATGGGCCTTAAGCCCTATGACCCGCCATCCTCATGCTGGGTCTTGGGCTGCTTTAATGATGAGTCTTCTTTACGTAACCCGGCTCCTCCTGTCCGGTTTACTCAAATAGTTATATCCCCAACATTAGGCCCCAGATTGATTTGGACCGGCTCATGTCATCTTAAAATACCTTAAACATACATCTTCCTGTCTTCTGTCAGCGCAAAGGTCATAGCCCGCAGTGACGTCATCTTCTGGATTCATGATAACCCACCGTGACATCATCTTCCACTGACTTCATATTTTATTCCGCCATATCCTCAACGGATCCTTGCCTTTACTGACCGTCCCAAAAACCGAGGCATCGGGGCCGCTGGATATTAATGTTCAATCTCCTCGTTTCTTGCGCCGTCTTAATCGGCCGTTCCTTATAAATAGGCGCGACCTAGGTCTTTTCCAATTCTCCTTCTTCAGTCGTCTTCCTCCTCGCACCTCCTTTCTTCACTGCTCAAGCTCTGTCGCCGCCGCCGTCGAACCCCTCGTATTCATCGACTTAGGCTGCTGCATCACCCTGATTCGGACCAGAAAACGACGGTGACCATCTGCAGCTCGTCCGCATCTGTGAGTTCTTTTTATCCCCTTTCTCAGATCTGCATTGGTACTGTCTTTTAGTTCGTCGACGTTCACCGCCGCCCGATGCAAACCTCCCTTAGCTCTCACCTCTAATCCCTTGTTTAGATCATACAAACAATATAGAACTGCTGCGGTACTTGTTTGTGTTTATCTTTGCATGAGAACAGATCTCATTTCTCTTGTTTTGGAAGCCCTCCTCGAGTATATGAACTTCCCTGTACTGTTTTAGGTCTAGAAAATTTTCCTTTCCAGAGCATTGTTTGATCCAAAATAATGATTGCAACTTGTGAAACCTGTTTGTTCCACACTGCTGACTCTGTTTCGGCCATAGTAGCTCGTGTGACCGGTCTAAGATTATTCCGGCTGTCAGCGCCGCTCGCTTTTGGCGACTTAAGAAAATTTTAATTACCTTTGATACCTGCAGCTGTTTAAACATTATCGCGTAGTTACTCATATGTCATTAGGCCCCTTTTTAAGCCGCCATCTTAAATAACCCAATAATGTTCATTTTCCGGGTTATAATAAACCGGAAAATTTCCTTTATCTTTTTGTAGGCTTCAATTTACCCAATGGTACCCAAAGCTGTTAAACCTCCGGTTACCTGCAACTGGGTCCCATCCATTGTTACAGAGAGCAAACTGTCCGAGTTTGTAAAGTCTGGCCATCTGCCCAAGAAGGATGTCATGTCTTATCGTACTCCTGACCCGTCTGAAGAGAAACCTCAACCCAAGGAAGGGGAGGTGATCATTTTTACCGATCACATGAGCCGGGGATTTGCTCCTCCCGGTTCAAAATTCTTTAGAGACATTTTGCACTTCTTTGACTTCAGACCTCAAGACATCAGGCCCAATTCCGTGTCAAATATCTACAATTTCCAAGTTTTCTGTGAGGTCTACCTTGGAGAAGAACCCAGCCTACCTTTGTTCAGGGAATTGTTCTATGTGAACCGGCAGAATGAGCAGGCCAACGTGCCCAGTCTGGAGCTTGGTGACATATCGATTCAAAGGCGGAGAGACTGCCTGTTCCCTTATGCTGAATTGCCGAGTCATCCAAAGAACTGGAACCAGACATGGTTCTACTGCCAAGATACTTCATCGGCTGGTGAAAACCCGCTGCCCGGCTTCCGTGCATTGCGCCTTGAACCTACTCACCCGCTGCCGGATAAGTTGACTTCTATTGAACGTCTGCCACTCACCCCCAAGATCAAGAAGATTAAAGCTCTTTTAGGGAACGGCTTAGATGGCATTGACCTGGTCCGAGTCTGGGTTGCTTGGAGAATAATTCCGTTAAGCCGCCGCCCCGGCTTAATGTGTAATTATTCAGGCGAGAAAGATGACCCTCAGCGTCATAGTCCTGACGACTTACCAGATGACGTAGTGGAAGCTACAACTCAGTCTTTGTTGAAAGAGGGCACAGTGAATAGTAACGCTTTCGACTTACTACCTTTTTGCAAGAAGAACCCGGCCCCTGCAGTAAGTTTCCATCCGTCGGGTTATTTTTTATCATGTTATACTGTATTCTTACGCATAACCCTTTATAAACTTTTACAGGCAAATGATAACTTCTGGAAAATCCAATATGATCATGAGGCGGCCAAGAAAGCCAGGGCGGCCAAGAGAGCCGAAAGGAAAACCGCCAAGCCCACCACTTCAAGAAAAAGGAAGCCAAGCGCTTCTGAGCTGTTTCAGCTTGATGATACTGATGATAACGAGGAAGAGGTAACTTTTTAATTTCCCTTTCTCCTTTATCACTACCTTACTGATATTAACCTTCTTTCAGGAAGACACGGGCAACAGCCAACCCATCGAGGAAGAGGTAATTATAATCTCCTCCGACTCCGAGCTTCAGCCGCGTCATAAAATTCGAAGAGTAACCCGGAAAGTAAGATTTTCACACCCTTTGGCTTACCAAGATCCTGACTTTCTTTTGAAGCAACAACAATTTGAAAACCGGAGGCAGACCCGGACCAGCAAGGATGCAGAGCTATCCTCTGGCTTGCCTGACACAACCCGGAAGCGTCGGACTGAGGTTATCTCCAACTTAGACCCTTTTTTATCTTTGGCGGGTCTAATCCGTCAACCTCTCAATTCCTCTGACTCCAATTATCAGGATACCTCTCCTTCATCCGGTGAGTCCATGCAATCAAACATGCCGGCTTTTAAGACTGCCCCTGGGTAATATCAATTTATTCACCTTATGTTTTTCTTTCTTCCCGTTTCTTTACTTATTTGTCTGCTTTGCCTTCAGCGTGCAGGTTAAGCCCAGGAAGAAAACCAAGAAGGATAAGCCGGCCCAAACCCCTGTGGCGACTGAACCGGAACAGGGTATAGCTGCTCCCGACTCTTCCACACATCAACCGCCGCCTGAGCCGGCTCAAGACATTGCAGCACCAACTTCTGACCCGCCTGCTGAAGATATTCGTGATGATTCTGTTAACCCGGAGGCACCTAGCCCAGTCAAAACGGCTGACCCAGAAGTGGAATTTCTCAAGGCTCAATTCATTGAGCCGGCTAGACCCACCGTCCTTGCCAAATGCTCGGCTAAAGAGGAGCTGCTAGAACGCCGTAAAACCAAGATGGATATCACCGACTATACTCATTTGAGTATTGGAGAGATCGTCTCAGGCTATATCAACCAGGTGCAAAGCAGCCGTGACCTAGAAATTGACATGGTGAAGCAAATACAGCAAAAATCTGATGTATGACTTATGCTTCCTTACTTTCAATTATACTTACTGTACCAGCCCCAAGTCTATTGCTTATGAATAAATATGCTGTAGACTTAGAAAAATTGTTAGAGCTGCTTGCCCGGCTTAAAGAAAAATATTTAAACCGGATGTAACACAATACCTTTAACTTGTGATACACAATAGCCCCCAAGTGCCAAGTATCTTTGCTTGCAAAGTATTTGGGACTTAATATCCAGGACCGGTTTAATAATTTAGAAAGCTTCGGTATGCATTAGCCCCCAAGTGTCAAGTATCTTTGCTTGCAAAGTGCTTGGAACTTAATATTATTTATCGTAATCTTGACTACTATCCGGTGCAATGCAGGCCACCATAAGTCAATTTGAATCGGAGATCGCTGACTTGAAGAACCGCCTGGCAGCCCAGGAGATTGAACTTCAAAAGGCCAACTCCAAATTTGAATTCAGCATCTCTGAACAAGAGAAGCTGAAGAAAAATTTTGAGTCGGAGAAGAAAACTTGGACTGATGAAAAGGCTGGACTGGTGACCCGGGCCGAGACAGCAGAGGCGTCGCTGGCAAACGTAACAGCTGAACTGACCGGCTTACAACGCCAGATATCTTGGATGGTCTCAGCGATCTTTGGTAAGTTATCTTAAGCAAGCATTAAATATGTAAATATTCCTTCCATTGTTACCTGAGGTTTACCTTATACTTACCAATACAGGCCCCAGGAGCACAAACCTCAAGCAGAATATGCTGATCAAATTGAAGGCGGTGTATACTCTAGTAGAGCAACTATACATCGGGTCACAACGTGCCTTGGCCGTTGTAGACTTATCAAATGATGTGCCCCACCTCTTGCAAGATGTGTTACGACGGCTTGCTGCACTTCCTCAGCAAATTCAAGAGTTGAGACGGGCCCAAGCAAGAGCCGGAGCAATAGCCGCTTTGAGTCGGGCCAAAGCTTGGTTACCAGAGCTAAACCCTAAACCCTGAAATCAGTTCCAGTGATTCCTACACCAGTAAGTGAGGAAGCTAATGATGATGATCATGAAAATTTTGATCAAGTTACTACCGAACCTCATAGGTCAACGAGAGTAAGATCCGCACCAGAGTGGTACGATAATCCTATTCTGGAGGTCATGTTACTTGACCATGACGAACGGGGTATCCAAGTTTAAAGGAGGATGGTACTCCATTTGATGAAAAGGATTTCACCACCTGCGTGAAGGATATATGCCCTGTGGCCACTCAAATTGGGAACGACACTGACCTCACCAAGTGTCAGCCGGGTTATGACAAGGAGAATCGGAGAATCCCCATGCCACATTATGACGATGTCAGCTTGATCCCTCCATTCCGTAAGCACACCTTTGCCCCTGAAGTCGACCCGACCGGGTTAATAGATGATGAAGCTGAGTTTGAGTCCTTGAGTGGCATTGACTGGGCCTCATCATCCTTCCAGGAAAAAACAGCCGGCGGAGAGGCGGAGAAGGATAACCTGGATGTTTCAAGTCAACCCCAAGAGTAGATTGCCAGGCGCCACCTGCTTACGTCGTTGTAGAAAAACAATGCCGCATCATTCAGACTCGGGGAGTCTTGTAACAGAGTAGAAAATACTTTGAGTTTTGCTATGCCTTTGCGCATGCTTATGGCCCTTAATACTTGCATAAGCCGCCGTCACTATGCACTTTGTAGTTTATATGAATCTGTTATGTCCTTTGCAGAAATGTCTTGCATTACCCTGTGATGCTTACGGCTGCTTTTCCGGCTTATATAAGCTAACCCCTGAGGGTAAGTTTAACTCCTGAAAATTGGCACATAAAAGTTCACATGGTACTTAACAACCTGATGTAACCAATATTAATCCTGGAGGATTGCAATGTATTCCATTGTATTTTCAAGAGGGTCGCAAGATATCCAATGTTGATACTTGTAAAATATGATGAACAAAATTTAAGGGTTTCTGATTTGAATACGATCAGTGAACCGTCCCAAAGGGGTTGAGCTAAGATTCGGATACGATCTGTTAGCCCCCAGTGGCTGTGGCGATGCCGATCAAGTGGGTATCGATAGCTATGTTCTCTTTGGTTCGAATACAACCTATGTTTGAACAGGAAGCCCCCAAGTGACCATAAGAGTTGTTTAATGACGCTGATTCGAATACGATCCACGTCAGACCCAAAGGGGTTAAGCTATGATTCAAATATGATCAAGAAGCCCCCAAGTGGGTTTCGCAGTATGCCGATCAAGTGGGTATCGACAGCTATGTTCTCTTTGGTTCGAATACGACCTATGTTTGAACAGGAAGCCCCCAAGTGATCACGGCTAGATTAAGATATGATCATAAGCCGGACCAAAGGAAAGCCGGATTCAGATATGATCCGCTTCTCCTTGGTTATCTCCAACACCTGACAAAGAAAACACATAAACCTTTTTTGGGAGTGGAAAAAAGGACAGAGGTCCTGCTTTATTGCTTTATGTAATATACATAGTATAAGTATATACACATTAGAGCTGATGGCTCAAGTATAATAAGGCCGAAGATGAGCGATATTCCATGGCCGACGGGTCTCCTCCTCCGACTTACGTGAGTCTTTGTGCTCCCGAACGTCGATAAGGTAGTATGATCCATTGTTCAGATTCTTGCTGACCACAAAGGGTCCTTCCCAAGGAGGGGATAGCTTGTGCATGTCAGATTGATCCTGGATGATTCGGAGCACTAAGTCGCCTTCCTGAAAGGTTCTGGACCTAACCCGGCGGCTGTGGTAGCGGTGCAGGTCTTGCTGGTAAATCGCCGAGCGGGCTATTGCCAAGTCTCGCTCTTCATCCAACAGGTCAAGTGCGTCTTGCCGAGCTTTTTCATTGTCTTCCTCAACATAAGCCGCCACACGGGGTGAGTCATGACGGATGTCACTTGGCAGGACCGCCTCACTCCATACACCATAAAGAAAGGCGTGTAACCCGTAGATCTGTTAGGTGTAGTATTGATGCTCCAAAGAACAGAAGGTAACTCCTCCACCCAACAACCCGGCGTCTGCTGCAAGGGGACCAAGAGCCCGGGCTTGATACCCCTCAAGATTTCTTGATTAGCTCGTTCTGCTTGACCATTGGATTGAGGGTGAGCCACAGCTGAAACATCAAGCCAGATATGCTCTCGTTGACAGAACTCTTCCATAGCTCCTTTGGAAAGGTTAGTGCCATTATCAGTTATAATGCTGTGTGGAAAACCAAAGCGAAAAATCACCTTTTTCATAAACTGGACCGCCGTGGCTGCATCACACTTACTGACTGGCTCCGCCTCCACCCACTTTGTGAACTTGTCAACTGCCACCAAGAGGTGCGTATTTTTATCCTTAGACCTTTTGAAAGGCCCGACCATATCCAGCCCCCAGACTACAAACGGCCAAGTAATTGGAATCATCCTCAATTCTTGAGCCGGCACATGGGCTCGTCGTGAGAATTTCTGACATCCGTCACATTTACTGACCAGGTCTTCTACATCAGCATGAGCCGTCAGCCAATAAAACCCATGATAGAAAGCCTTGGCCACAAGAGATTTTGAGCCGGCGTGATGACCACAATCGCCTTCATGAATCTCACGAAGGATCTCCTGACCCTCTGTAGGTGACATGCAACGTTGAAATGCTCGAGTGACGCTGCAGTGATGTAACTCACCATTAACAATTGTCATGGACTTGGACCGCCGGACGATTTGTCTTGCCAAGGTCTCATCTTCAGGCAACTCTCCCCGGGTCATGTAAGCCAAATAAGGCACTGTCCAATCCGGGATAACGTGGAGAGCCGCCACCAGCTGTGCCTCCGGGTCTGGTATTGCCAGATCTTCCTCTATAGGTAACTTAACAGAAGGATTATGCAAAACATCCAGAAAGGTGTTAGGCGGCACCGGCTTACGCTGAGACCCCAGCCGGCTTAAGGCATCATCCGCCTCGTTCTTCCTTCGATCAATGTGTTCCACCGCATAACCCTTGAAATGTCCAGCCACAGCATCGACTTCACGACGGTAAGCCGCCATAAGGGGATCTTTAGAGTCCCACTTGCCTGACACTTGTTGAGCCACAAGATCTGAGTCTCCCAAGCATCTTACCCGGCTCAAGTTCATCTCTTTGGCCATCCGGAGACCATGGAGTAGGGCCTCGTACTCAGCTACATTGTTAGTACAAGGAAACATAAGCCGGAGTACATAACAAAATTTGTCACCTCGAGGGGAAGTTAACACGACTCCAGCCCCCGAGCCTTCCAACTGTCTGGACCCATCAAAGTGAATAGTCCAATAAGTGTTATCGGGCTTCTCCTCAGGTGCCTGTAGCTCTGTCCAGTCATTGATGAAATCCACCAAAGCTTGAGACTTAATGGCAGTGCGTGGTACGTACTTCAGACTATGAGGCCCGAGCTCGATGGCCCACTTGGCTACTCGTCCTGTAGCTTCTCTGTTCTGAATAATGTCTCCCAAGGGGGCAGAACTTACCACAGTGATAGGGTGACCTTGAAAGTATTGCTTCAGCTTCCGGCTTGCCATGAACACCCCGTAAACAAGTTTCTGCCAATGAGGATATCGTTGTTTTGACTCGATGAGTACCTCACTGACATAATAAACCGGCCGTTGAACCGGATGCTCCTTACCAGCCTCCTTGCGCTCTACCACAATTGCCACACTGACGGCTCGTGAATTAGCAGCCACATATAATAGCAAAGGCTCTTTGTCAATGGGAGCTGTAAGAACTGGCGGCTCAGATAACTGCCTCTTCAAATCCTCAAAAGCAGCATTAGCAGCATTACTCCAGACAAAGGTGTCTGCCTTCTTCATCAGTTGGTACGGCGGTAGGGCCTTCTCACCTAACCGGCTTATGAACCAGCTTAAAGCGGCAACACGACCCGCCAGTCGCTGAACATCATTGATACATGCCGGTTTAGACAAAGAAGTGATTGCCTTAATCTTCTCCGGATTAGCCTCGATGCCCCTGTTTGAGACCAAGAATCCCAAAAGCTTGCCTGCAGGCACACCAAATACACACTTCTCCGGGTTAAGCATCATTTTGTAAACCCGGAGATTGTCAAAGGATTCTCTGAGATCAGATATCAAGGTTTCCGCCTCTCTGGATTTCACCACTATATCATCCACATAAGCATGAACATTGCGCCCAATCTGATTGTGGAGACAATTCTGTACACACCGTTGATAAGTCGCCTGGGCACTCTTGAGCCCAAAAGGCATAGACACATAGCAGAAGGCTCCGAACGGAGTGATGAAAGCCGTCTTCTCCTAGTCCTTAACTGCCATCTTGATCCGATGATAACCAGAGTAAGCATCCAAAAAGCTCAAACGCGCACAACCCGCCGTAGCATCAATTATTTGATCAATACGGGGGAGAGCGAAAGGATCAGCCGGAAAAGCCTTATTTAAGTCCGTGTAATCCACACACATCCGCCAGGTGCCGTTTTCTTGAGCACGAGCACCGGGTTAGCCAACCACTCCGGGTGAAAAACTTCGACAATGAACCCAGCCGCCAAGAGCCGGGCGACCTCTTCTCCTATAGCTTTTCGTCGTTCCTCATTGAATCACCGCAGAAACTGCCTGACCGGCTTATACTTCGGATCAATATTAAGAGTGTGCTCAGCGAGTCCTCTCGATACACCCGGCATGTCAGAAGGCTTCCATGCAAAGATGTCCCGGTTCTCACGGATGAACTCGATGAGCGCGCTTTCCTATTTAGGATCAAAGTTGGCACTGATGCTGAATTGCTTAGACGAATCGCCCGGAGTAAAATCAACAAGCTTAGTCTCTGCAGCCGATTTAAACTTCATGGCCGGGTCATGCTCCGTAGTCGGCTTCTTGAGGGAGGTCATATCCGCCGGGTCAACGTTATCTTGATAAAATTTGAGCTCCTCCGCTGCACAGACAGACTCGGCGTAAGCCGCATCGCCTTCTTCACACTCCAGGGCCACCTTTCAGCTTCCATGCACAGTGATGGTACCCTTGTAACCCGGCATCTTGAGCTGTAGACAAACATAACACGGTCGCGCCATGAACTTGGCATAAGCTGGCCGCCCGAACAAAGCGTGATATGGACTCTTGATTTTCACCACTTCAAAAGTTAACTTTTCCGCCCTAGAATCATGCTCGTCTCCGAAGGCCACTTCTAGCTCAATCTTACCCACAGGATATGCCGACTTACCAGGCACCACTCCATGGAAGACGGTGTTGGAAGTCTTTAAATTCTTGTCAGTTAAGCCCATGCGCCGAAAGGTCTCGTAATAGAGGATGTTGATGCTGCTACCTCCATCCATGAGCACCTTAGTAAATTTATAACCACCAACCTGCGGTGCCACTACCAGGGCCAGTTGACCCGGATTATCAACCCGGGGAGGGTGATCCTCCCTGCTCCAGACAATAGGCTGTTCCGACCACCTCAAGTAACGAGGGACTGCCGGCTCAACAGAATTCACCGCCCTCTTATGAACTTTCTGATCACGTTTACACAAACTTGTGGTGAACACGTGATACTACCCACTGTTTAGTTGTTTTGGATGGCTCTGATAACCCGACTGCTGCTGCTGCTGACCTCCTTGACCAGACTGCTGTTGATTATAACCACCCTGGCTTCCCTGAAAACCGGATCCTGAACCGCCGCCTGGGCCATGAAAGCCGCCAGCTCCTGAGCCGCCGCCTGGGCCTTGATTGCCATCGAATGTATTAGAATTCTTGAAAGCCTTCATGATTGCGCAATCCTTCCATAAATGAGTCGCTGGTCGTTCCCGGGTGCCGTGTTTCGGGCAGGGCTCATTGAGTAGTTGCTCAAGAGACGGACCTGACCCGCCAAACCGAGGGGGTGGCTTTCCTTTGCACTTTTGATTGTTACCCTGTGCATTGGCCACAAATTCTGGGTTACCGTCCGCCTTATGCTTATTGCCTCCTTGACTCGCCGGGTTATGCTGCTGACCCTTTCCACTGCCATTCTTCTTTCCCTTCCCTGTCTTTTCCTCATCAGACGCGGGATCCTTGGTACTATCAGAATCGGCATACTTGACTAAAGCCGCCATCAGCGTCCCCATATCGTTGCAATCACACTTAAGGCGCCCCAGTTTTTGTCTCAAAGGCTCAAAACGGCAATTCTTCTCCAGCATGAGAACTGCTGAGCCGGCATCCATCTTGTCAGACGAATGTATTATATCTTTGACCCGGCGTACCCAATGAGTCGTAGATTCACCTTCCTCCTGCTTACAATTTGTCAGGTCCACAATCGACATAGACTGCTTGCAAGTGTCCTTGAAGTTCTGGATGAAACGGGCCTTTAGCTCTGCCCATGAACCAATGGAATTGGGTGGCAAACCCTTTAACCAAGAACGGGCCGTTCCATCCAACATCATGGTGAAGTATTTAGCCATCGCTTTATCACTAACCTCCAGCAGCTCCATGGCCATCTCGTAACTTTCAATCCACGCCCAGGCTGTAAATCGGCCGTATAATTCGGCACCTTTCGAGGTCCCTTGAAGTCCTTGGGCAGACGTACATTACGTAGAGCCGGTATCAGACAAGGAACTCCTCCGGTTCTAGTAGCAACACCCGCCTCAACGGAAGTCGTCGGGTAAGCCGGTGAGTCCTGTTGGGCTGCTAGCTGAGCTGCCCGCTTGTCCTCCTGACGTATCCGATCCTGAACCGGGTTATTCCCGCCGGGCTGGTTCCGGCGCTGAGCGCTACTTGACAAGGCCTCTGACTCCATGTGTCTACTGTAACTCGGGCTCCGGTTTTGACGAGGCGGATCTAACCAGGGCGGAGGAGTTGAGTGAATCCTGTCCCGGCTGTAGGAGTAGGTCTCTTGCTAAGCCAGGGCTGTTTGGACAAGTTCCCTGATCCTCTGGGTTTCCACCGCTGTCGGATCATCACCATCTACCGGGAGAGCCGCCAAACGTGCTGATGCTACGATTAAGTTCTCCATAGGGTTGGAGAAGTGACCCTGTGGTATTGGTACGTAATGGGGCGATGCCATATTGCCGTGAAGAGGCGCCGCCGCCGGAGGCTGTACTGGGCCTCCTGCTCCGGATGTCATAAACTGATTTGCACCTGGCGGGTTACTTGGGCTGGCCCCGGGTGTAGCAAAGAGATTCCGAGGATCATAACTCTGAGGTAAACGGGACTGAGTTTTCTGATGTCTCCTCCTCATTACCTCATTAGATGCGTTCAAGCTCAACGTGAGCTGAAAGGCCTCTGCCTGAAGTTGCTGCGCCCGTACATCCAAAGCCGCCCGCTCCGTGGCTAATCTAGTATCTTCAGCTGCTAAGGTTTCCCTGGCCCGGGCGATCTCATCGCGAACCTGTGCCACCTCTGCCTCATGCTCAGATTGGTTCGCAGGGACGACTGTAGCAGTTAACAAGGCCGTAAGTTTATCCATGAGAGCCATCAACACCTGAGCTGGTGAGCGCACAGGGCTCCTGACCCGGCTGCTCCTAACCCGGACGTTATCGCCGCTGAGGCCGTAGAATTTTGGCCGGGTTGAGTACCAACCATGAAGACTCCTGCCCAGTTTGGCGACTCTGAGGGGTCCAGAATAGTGCTGCCATCAGAACAGCCCCCAAGCACACCATCTTGAACTTGATACAGCGAATCTGTTGAGCCGGCGGACGAATCACCATCAGAGAGGACGGCCGGCTCCCCATCACCTTCAGATCCTTTAGGAAGTTCACCTCCGTGGATGCAACCCACAAAGGCACGCTTCACGACGGGTTGAGCTCGGGCGGGCTTCGCACGCTGAGCCGTCTTGACGAGGTCGGTGCAGCTGTCCGGCTCAGGGCCCGGCTCACCAATCCGGCCGATGAAGACGTGAATTCCGCCAAAGGGGACCTGGTACCCGTACTCAATTGAGCCGGCGTCGGGGCCCCAGCCTTCGTCGTCGATGTAGATCTTTCCGCGACGACTCTTGGTCATCCGGCCAACCGCGTATCCCTTGAGCCCTTCGAAGCTGCCCTTCAAGAACTCAAATCCACCGTGCGCTGGCCCCACGGTGGGCGCCAACTGTCGTGGAATTGTCACGGCAAATGTCCTTTTGCAAAGACTTAGTCATGGAGCCATCGCAACTAGGAAGCTTAAAGGGGTTAATCGGGACAAGGACACGCGAGGTTTATACTAGTTCAGCCCCTTACGGTGAAGGAAGGCCTACGTCTAGTTGGGTTGGAATTGCTTGAGGTTTCGATGACCAGGGAGCGAGATACGCTATGCCTGGCTCTCGATCAGTTGTTTCTTTCCCTTAAGCCGCCGGCGGGTCGTCCCCTTATATACACGGGTTGACGCCCTGCGGCCTACAGAGTCCCGGCCGGCTCATAAACAGTGTCCGGCTCGGTGACTAGTTACCTCTACCTTATGTTACAAGTCATGCCATTATGGCGGTTTGTCACTATGGGCCTTAAGCCCTATGACCCGCCATCCTCATGCTGGGTCTTGGGCTGCTTTAATGATGAGTCTTCTTTACGTAACCCGACTCCTCCTATCCGGTTTACTCAAATAGTTATATCCCCAACACTGACCGTTGACTAGTAGAACTGACGTGTGGGTCCCGTCTGTCATAGATTGTTCAGTAATTAATAGAGTTAATTAGTTTAATTAGACATGTTAATTAAGTTAAGTTAATTAACCTACATTAATTAAGTTAAATAATTTGTTAATTAATTAATTATTTTAAAATCATTTTTTCTAGGGCTGGGACCCACAATCAGTGGCCCAGAGGCCTAATGAGGCGGCTAGCTAACGGGCGCCCAGGCACATGATATCTGAGCCCCGGGGAAGGCCGAGCCCGGGCGGCGGAGGCCGCTTGTGGGGGAGCCGCGGGCGCGCCCCCGAACAACAGCTGGCACAGGCGACCATGGCTAGTGGGGCGCAGGGGGCGAGCAGGGGAGGCGCTCGCCAGGCGGGGCGAGGAGACGCGGCGGGGTTGCGGCGGCTACAGCCTGTGGCAACAGAGGTAGTAGTGGGGTGCGGGCGGTGGATGCGCGTGGTGAGCAGGGCACGCGGGAAGCAGAGGGGCAGCACACGGAAGTGGTGGTGGCTAGAGGCGGTGCGCAGCAGGGGAGGCGGGGCCAGGCCATGACAGGAGCGGGGCCTGCGGCAGGCGCACCCGACAAGGTGGGGCTCAGCGAGAAGCGGCAGCGGCAGCTAGCGCAGCCAGCGGCTAGCCGCAACGACGGAAGGCAACGACGGCGGCACGCAGCAACAGCCATGGGCAGGCAAGGTGGTGGTGCGTGCGGGCGGCGATAGAGACGTGCGTGCGAGCGCGTGCAGGGGCTCGGACCGGCGCAAGCTACGGGCATGGGGGCGACTATGGCTACGGGCACGGATCTGCGGAGAAAGGAGAGGGGGAAGAAGCGGAGCTCACCGGGAGGAGCGCAAGGAGGCTCGTCAGGGTTCGGGAGTAGCAGTGACATCCGTTGAAAGTGCTAGTGATCGACTAGAGGGGGGGGGGTGAATGGGCGATTTTTATGGAAGTCTTCAAAACATGGAAGTTTCGAAGACAAACGATAGAAATAAACCTATTACCCTACAGCGGAAGGTAGACTACACTAAGCAAGCCATAGTCAAGTATTGAATGAAGTGAAAGCATAATGACTAATAGCAGCTAGGCAGTATAGATCAGGTAGGAAGATAGTGTGAAGCCAATCAGAACAAGCAGTCACTCAGTGAAGACAAAAGATAATGCAATCATACAATGACTTCATGAGGGCCAACAGTAAGTAAAGGAAAGGGAAGGATGAAACAAGTGACTCGTTGAAGACAATAATTTGTTGGACCAGTTCCAGTTGCTGTGACAACTGTACGTCTGGTTAGGGAGGCTGAGATTCAACTCAGAAGACCGCGTCTTCACCTTATTCCCCTTGAGCTAAGGACACCCATTCCTCGCCCAATCACTCTGGTAAGTCTTCAAGGTAGAATTCCAAACCTTCACAGACTTCGTTCACCGGCGATCCACAATGACTCTTGGATGCTCAGAACGCGATGCCTAACCGGCTGGAGGATTCACAGTCCTCAAGTGTAATAAGTTTTCAGATCACACAGACAGGAAGACTTAAGTGATGCCTAACACTCTTTGGCTCTGGGTGTTTAGGGCTTTATCCTCGCAAGGAATTCTCTCTCAAAGGCTTCGAGGTGGGTTGCTCTCAAACGACAAAAGCCGTGCACTAACTCTGAGCAGCCAACCGTTTATGGTTGTAGGGGGTGGGCTATTTATAGCCACTAGGCAACCCGACCTGATTTGTCCGAAATGACCTTGGGTCACTAAGGAACTGACACGTGTTCCAACGGTCAGATTTCAAACACACACGGCAACTTTGCTTGGGCCATAAGCAAAGCTGACTTATCCAACTCTGAATAAGATTTCCTCTCATAGTCTTCACTCGAAGACATAGGATTTTTGCTTAAGCATCACTTCAGTCATTCTGACTGGTTCTCTTGGACCCCACTTAATAGTACGGTGGTTCCTATGACTCAACATAGAAGAAAAAGAACGACTAAACAACGAAGTCTTCGCGCTCCATAGTCTTCACACGTTGTCTTCTCTTGTCATAGTCTTCAATGTGAATGTCTTCACATACCACCTTTGACTTCAATGTATTCATACACTTTTAGGGGTCATCTCTTGTAGGAAAACCGAATCAATGAGGGACTTCTACCTGTGTTACCCTACAATTCTCACAAACACATTAGTCCCTCAACCAGGTTTGTCGTCAATACAACAAAACCAACTAGGGGTGGCACTAGATGCACTTACAATCTCCCCTTTTTGGTGATTGATGACAAACTGGTTGAAGTTTTCAACGGGGATAAAATATGTGAAATTGTAAAGGATAGGGTATTGTCTTCATAAGTTGCAAGGGCTCCCCCTGAAGATGTGCATATAAGTAATTTGCTTTTGAATGCAAATGCACATGGCAGTATGTACTTGTGGAGATCCTCTTCAACCTATGATGATAATTCATTATGCAAGATATGATGTAACGAAGATAATGTCATGCATAATGAAAAATGGACGTCTGCAAAATGATCTAAGTGCGGAATTTATCGTCGCACATGCGGAATTTATCATCGCATCACAGAATAGCAAATAAGTAGCAGACGACCATCGAGTTTAAGTGTTACAACTCAAAGAACCAAATGTATCGAAACCGAGAGTTGTAAGCACTTGGCAAAAGTAGCAAAAAGTAAAGCAACCACCCATAAGGACCCGCTTGAAGACTATCAACTCATATGCTTCTCCCCCTTTTGTCAGTGAGGACCAAAAAGGTTTGAAGACATAGAGCGCCTACTTGTTCCCATGAGGTGTAGGCGAGGCAGCAGGGTCGTCCTTGAGATCCGGTGGTGCAGAGGAACTTGGTGCAGTGTCGACACGTGCTGAAGTTGGAGGAGGTGAAGTTGCATCATCTTGGTCATCGATGACTCTGGCATTTATGGTCGCAGCTGAGGACGAGTATTCAGAGTCTTCAAGTGAGGGAGTCTGACGCAAGTGAGCATTTCTAGGAGGAGTTGAGTCAAACTTGAAGCGTTCGGTGAAGCCATCGTCATGCAGATCAGCTTCAGGACTAAGTAGGGTCAAACTCTTCCATGACCTCCTACAGGTTTCATGAGTGACGAAGGCATTCTTGGTGGCAAGATTGCGAATGCGGTTGACATCCACCAAGAGGCTTTGCATCTGACGCTTAGGCCAGTCGTGATGTTTGTCCTGTTTCTGATGCAACGCAATGAGAAGCTCTCGTTCATTTAGGACACGAGATCGTCTTCGAGGCCTTTGTGCAATGGTGCTACCAGTGGCGTCAGTCTGAGCACGAGGGGCACGTGTGTTTCCAGCAAGGGGATAAACACGAGAGACTGCCGGAACTCCTTCAATGGGCTGGGTGAAGCTTTCGTGATCAACATTGTGAAGATAAATGAGATCCTTAGCAGGCTCTGGGTAAATGGCTTCAACTGACAGATCAACCTCGGGCAAGAATATAAGATGATTGTGCGCAGACGGCTGATAGTTGAAGGCTGAGTGACGCTTGATCAGACGCATGACCCATGGAGCATAGAATTTCAACCCAAAGATGTCGGAGCCAGACGCAGCCAACTACCTGATGAAGAAGTCTTGAGCATTGAAGCTGATGCCATTGAAAATATAGAAGACCAAAGTCTTCATTGCTCCTTCAAGCTTCGCTGCAGATGAGTGTCCTTTGACAGGCCATAGAGTCTTCCTGATGATGTGGTAAATGGTGCGAGGCAGGTACTCTAGGTCTTTGACAAAGAACTCAGATGGGTATTCAGCGTCGTGAGGCAAAGGCTTCATCATGCTCAGCATTTGACTCATGTTGGGTTCTGGCTTCTGAAAGATGCTTTCCAGGGCATTTTGGTGTTGTTGACAACCTGGTTCATAGTATTCACCAGGAGTGGGCAGGCATGTGAGCTCAATGATATCAAGAGCTTTAGCTTCATGATGGACATTGCCTGTCATCCACTCAAGGACCCAAGTCTTTGGATCCCTGCTGTAGCCTCGAATGTGGAGAGTTGCATAGAACTGTAGCAGAAGCTCTTCATTCCAGTGCTCCTTATCTGTGACAAATTGCAACAGAGCAGCATCTCTGAAACAATCCAATGCTTCTTCAAGGCAGGGCAGTCTAGCTATAGCTTCAGAGTCGAGGCACATATGTGGAAATATGCGCCCTTGATTGTATAGGACACAGGAATAGTAGCTGCGCTGTTGATAGCTCCAGAATCGATCTGAGGAAATGCACGGTCTTGTATAAGGGTTCTTGGAGCTATTGAAGAAGGTATTATGTGCCACGAAGCCATTCACATTGAAGACCCCAGGTGAAGTGGCATTGCCTGGGAATCGTGGAAGTCTTGGCTTGGGCTTTTGGACTTGAGGTCTGTGCTCGACGTGATACTCAAATTGTGGACCCGCAGCAGGCGGAGGAGTCAGAATGGGCCATCGGACCATAACAGGTTGACCACGATTAAATGCAAGCTCAATTGTATGAGGTCTTGGAGGGGGAACAAGAGCATTTGCATTGTCTTCATGGGCTTCAGGGGCCACAGTTGCTTCAGGTGCTTGGACCTCAGGTGCTTCAGCATTGACTTCTAGTGCTGCATTGACTTCTGGCACCGCAGTAGCTGCAAGCGCCTCATTAGCTTCAGGCGCCGCATTGGCTTCAGCCATGACGACATCATTGGCGTCAGCGGTGATGTTGGTGGCCGCCTCAGGGTTGTTAACCTCCACTTCAGAAGCTGGAGGGTCGGACACATTCTCCTCGAGAACAACATCTTGGTAGGACATGGGTGTAGCAACTCTTTCAACTCTTGGGGCTTCTTCTTCATCGGCTGATGCAGCCGGAATTTCTTCAGCCATTTTGGCTTCGGACTCAGACACGTGCATTGTGGGAGTGACTTGGGGCCTTGGTCCTTTGCGAAGCCTGCGTAATGCGGGCGACGCTTGTGGAGATGGAGTGTGCTGGGCCTCGAAGTCATCGTCATCTTGCACTGGTGGGGTAGCTTGCGGTTGGGGAGAGCTTGGAGTGTCTTGTCTCTATGGGTGATCAGCCCACGATGCATCCTGAGCAGTTGGCGTCAGAGGACGACCAATGCTGATGAGTTCACTGTGCGTGAGCACAGGCGATGATACCAATTGGTGCTCGATCTGAGGAAGGACTTCATCATCTTCAACATTGTCGTGAGAACCAATGTCTTCAGGTGCGGTGGGGTCAATAGCTGGATTATCTTCAGCTTCAGGAGCTTCTAGAGAAGCAGGCTCATGAATTACCACTTGGCGTTCTTAATTTTCAGACGCAGGACGAGCCACTGAGATTGGCTCGACATTAAGGGGCTCTGTGGGAGTAGCCCGATCTCTCTTCTTGGTTTTGCGTTTCTTGGTTGGAGGAGCATAATCAGTAGTGCCCTTGGTTTTGCGCTTTCTGGCTTCAGCTTCAGCAGCCCTTGTTTTCTTTAGTTCTGAAGCCACTGTGGGGACCTTAGGCTTCAAGCCTGTCATACTGGATGGGAAGACAATTGGATGTACTTCCTGCCTTGGTGCTTCGGGTTCTGCCACAGCTGGCTTCTTCTTCTTCTTCTTGGCCGCCATTCTGGGGTCGATTCCTGGTTGCCCCAAGGCCTTGCGCTTTTCAGCCTCATTGTATCCTTGGACACATTTATGTAACGCCCCGAGACCGATGTGCCAGGTGTCTTCCGGTTATTCGCTGTTGTTGCCATGTCATTGCTTGCGTGTCATGCATCTCATATCATGTCATCATGTGCATTGCATTTGCACACATGTTCGTCTTATGCATCCGAGCTTTTTCCCCGTTGTCCGTTTTGCATTCCAGCGCTCCTATGTCCTCCGGTGTCCCTTTCTACCTCTTTTCGTGTGCGGGTGTTAAACGTTCTCGGATTGGACCAAGACTTGTCATGCGGCCTTGGTTTACTACCGGTAGACTGCCTATCAAGTTTCGTATCATTTGGACTTTGTTTGATACTCCAACGGTTAACCGAGGGACCGAAAAGGCCTCATGTGTGTTGCAGACCAACACCCTTCCAAAGTGGCCCAAAAATCCACCTAAACCTCTTCCATCATCTAGAGCGTTCGATCACGATCGCGTGGCTGAAAACCGCACCTCATTTGGACACTCCTATCTCCCTCTACCTATATATTTGTCATCTCCCCCAAAAATCTCGCGGATGAAACCCTAGCTCCTCCTACCTTGCGCCACCGGACACTTTCTTCCACACCGAACATGTCCAGCCGCCGCCCTCCGATGAATTCGCCGTCGCCACTTGTCCTCACGCCGCCTCCCGCCGCCGCGGCCCGCCCGGCCCGCAGCCGGCCCGCCCCGGACCGCGACCGGGCCTCGAGCCACCCCGCGCGCCCGTAGCCTCCTCAGCCCAAGCGCCGCCGCCTTCTCGCCGGATTTGCGCCGCCTCCTCGCCGGACTCGCGCCGCCTGCTCGCCAGAGCGCCTCGCCGCCGCGCCCCATCGTGCTTGCCGCCGTCGGCAGCCGCCCGCCGGAGCCGCTGCCCGCAGCCGCCTCCTCGCGCCTTCGCCAAGCTCCGCCGCGGTGGGCTCGCCGGCGCCGCCCGGGGCCACCTCGCCGCCCCTTCGTGCTCGCCGCAGGCGACAACGGCTCGCCGGTCGCCTTTCGCGCCCCTGCCGCGCCCTCCGTCGCCGATCCTCCCCGCGGCGCCTGCCTCTGGCCGATGCTCGCCGGAGACCGTCGCCGGTCATCGCTGGAAGGGCCGCACCTCGCCGGAGTCGGTCCGGCCAGATTTGAACCGGGATGGATCAGATCCACCACCTCACCAATCCAAACGCCGCCCCTCCGTCCTGGATCCCTCCGTCCCACACCGTTCCGTCCCGGGTGACTTTCTCGCGAGGGTATATTCCACTAAGTCCTAGTTTTCAGTAATTTTATGCAAATTTCATCGCATCATAACTTCATCATCGTGTCTCCGATTCATGCGTGTAGCATATCAAAATGTTCGTCTCGACGAGTAGATCATTTCATCTTGATGCCCGAAATGCTGTTGGAAGAGGGCTATGTGACGATTATGTCAGATCTGTTTCAGCAAATGGCCTTTTGTCATTTTTGCCATGATTAATGTGTGCATGATATGATCTTGAGCTCTACATGTGTTTTGTTATATGCCATGCCATCTTTACAGGGGTGTATGCCATGTATTTTTGTGATATTTGTGGTGACTAGCACAAGCATGCAAAGTAGCTTACTCGTTGATGCTGATTTCAGGGACTTAGAATTTCACTAAGTCCTTGTCCTGATATTGTTTTTATGCCATATGTTCATGTTGTTTCCTAGTGATCCATGCCTCTTTTGAGGATGATCAGTAAGGATGTTTTGTTAATATTGTGGTGCTCTATCCATCCATGTCTTTGTTTGCAATTATGGAGCACCCTAGCTTGAGTCAATCAAGCTCTACTTTTGCTATAATTTGTTGCTGGCAGATCGTTAGCATGTTTAGCGATTTTGCCAAGGTTGTTGTTGTTGATCCGTGCATGCTATGTTGTTGTTCTTGCCATGTATAGCTTCTATGTCATGTCTTCTTGATGGGTGTATGCTTAGATTGTCATGCCATGCTTTGTAGTGAGTGCATCGAGCTCGTAAACATGCCTACTCGTTAACTGATTTGCCATGCTCCAGTTTTTCACTAAGTCTGAATCTGTTTATGTTTTTGCTACGTTCACATGCTTGCAATTGTATTTTCTGATCCCTTTTGGCTCATGGTCACTAAGGGACGTTTGTTACATGCTTTGAGTAGCTTCATGCCATGCCTTGATTTGCCATTATATGTTCCTGTAGCATGTTGTTTCATTGCTCTAAACTTTGCTTCTTGATGATAAATTCCTGACATGCTATTTATTTCACTAAGTCTGAAACCTGTTATCAATTGCACTTTTGCCATGCTTGTTTGAACATGTTAATGGATGAATTAGCCGTAGCTAAGTGTTCATATTTTGTCAAGCATCATGAGTGGATCCCTGCGATTTATTTTGTTGCTATGTTTGAGTGCAATAGCTTATTTATCTTGATGCATTTAGATGGCTACTTGCTGTTAAACGCAGACCGATGCCATATTTGATTTGCTTGCCATTTCCAAACCGTGCATCCGATTCCGGTGATCTTTATATCGATTTCGACCGAAATCAACTCCTCTTTCTAATGCCACTCTTGGTTTTCCAAGTTGAGGCCAGGTTCAATCATTCCTTTCCAAATCATGCATATGCATCACATACCGCATCCCGCATATCATACCATGTTCATGTGTTGGTTGTTTACTATGTTGTGTGCTTCTTTCTGGTGTTGCTTCTTCGGGTTGGTTCCGATATCGTCGCATTTGTGAGGACCCGTTCGACTTCATCCATTTGTCTTCTTCATGGACTCGTTTCTTCTTCCTTGCGGGATTTCAGGCAAGATGACCATACCCTCGAAATCACTTCTATCTTTGCTTGCTAGTTGCTCGCTCTTTTGCTATGCCTATGCTGCGATACCTACCACTTGCTTATCATGCCTCCCATATTGTTAAACCAAGCCTCTAACCCACCTTGTCCTAGCAAACCGTTGTTTGGCTATGTTACCGCTTTGCTCAGCCCCTCTTATAGCGTTGTTAGTTGCAGGTGAAGATTGGAGTTTGTTCCTCGTTGGAACATGGCTATTATTGTTGGGATATCACAATATCTCTTATTTAATTAATTCATCTATATACTTGGTAAAGGGTGGAAGGATCGGCCTTATGCCTGGTGTTTTGTTCCACTCTTGCCGTCCTAGTTTCCGTCATATCGGTGTTATGTTCCCGGATTATGCGTTCCTTACACGGTTGGGTCATAATGGGAACCCCTTGACAGTTCGCCTTGAATAAAACTCCTCCAGCAAGGCCCAACATTGGTTTTACCATTCGCCACCTAGCCTTTTTCCCTTGGGAGTCGCACATCCCGAGGGTCATCTTTATTTTAACCCCCCTAGGCCAGTGCTTGTCTAAGTGTTGGTCCGAACTAGAGCCACTTGCGGCGCCACCTCGGGGAAACTTGAGGGCTGGTTTTAGCTGTACGTAGTGTTCATCCGGTGTTGCCCTAAGAACGAGATATGTGCAGCTCCTATCAGGATGTCGGTGCATCGGGCGGTCTTGCTGGACTTGTTTTACCATTCTCGAGGATGTCTTGTAACCGAGATGCCGAGTCTGATCGGATTGTCTTGGGAGAAGGAATATCCTTCGTTGACCGTGAGAGCTTGTGATGGGCTAAGTTGGGACACCCCTGCAGGGATTGAAATTTCGAAAGCCGTGCTCGCGGTTATGGGCAGATGGGAATTTTTTAATGTCCGGTTGTAGAAAACCTAAAGTTGATCTTATTTAAAATACACCAACCACGTGTGTAACCGTGATGGTCTCTTTCCGGCGGAGTCTGGGAAGTGAACACGGTGTTGGAGTAATGTTTGACGTAGGTTTGTTCTAGGATCACTTCTTGATCATAGTTGTTCGACCGTGCTTTTGCCTTCTCTTCTCGCTCTCATTTGCGTATGTTAGCCACCATATATGCTAGTCGCTTGTTGCAGCTCCACCTCATACCTTTTACCCTTCCCATAAGCTTAAATAGTCTTGATCGCGAGGGTGTGAGATTGCTGAGTCCCCGTGACTCACCGATACTTCCAAAACCAGTTTGTAGGTGCCGATGAAACCATGCAGGTGACGCAACCGAGCTCAAGGCGGAGCTCAATGAAGATCATGTTCGTTATGTTGTTCCGTTTCTAGTTGATCAGTAGTGGAGCCCAGTTGGGGACGATCGGGGATCTATGTAGCATTTGGGGTAGTCTTCTTTTATTTTGGTTCCATAGTCAGACCTTGTATGTATTTGGTTGATGTAATGCTTTATTCATGTATTTGTGTGAAGTGGCGATTGTAAGCCAACTATGTATCTTTTCCCTTATTGTATTACATGGGTTGTTTGCGAAGATTACCTCACTTGCGACATTGCTTTCAATGCGGTTATGCCTCCAAGTCGTGCTTCGACACGTGGGAGATATAGCCGCATCGAGGGTGTTACAATTTAGCAGCAAGATCCTTCATGCGCTCACGAGAACCCTTGGCTTCTTCGCGTTTGGTGCGAAAAGCTTCCTTAAGCTCATGCATCATGGTCTGGAAGTTCTGAATGTCTTCAACGTTGAGCTTGGCCATGTGCTTCTTGAACTGAGCCTTTTCATAATCGATCTTATGCTTCAGTTCAACAATCTTCTGAGCTAGAGCCAGCTCAGCAGCAATGGTTCCGTGGAAGGCGAGACTCAGGCCAATCAGAAGCTGAAGATCATCAAAGCTGACATTTGGGCTGTCAAACCATTCATCAATGAATGTGTTGATGATTTCAACAGCAAAGAGAGGAAGGTCATTGAAGATTTCTGCCTCTTGCTTGCTCTTGATCAGCTGCTCAAGAGCATCATCGCCAAGATCGCCGTCGCTGGACAGATCAATGGCGTCATTGCGCAGAATAGCAGCAACAGTCAGTTCTTGGCTAGTGGGTTGCAAGGGCATCTTCATTCTGGAGGGCTTGGACATGCATGACAAATCTTCAGACTGCACATTGTGTTCAGGAGGTGAAGTGGCTAGGGGCTTCGCCTGTAAGATCTTTGGTGCAGGAGCAGGCTTTGAAGCTTTAGGATTTTTCAGTTCCTTTGACTCCGGTGGTGCAAGCGCTTCATCAGATTCAGCGTCGTCTGCAGGCTCATCCACGGCTGTCCCTTGAACCATGATATGAGTGATGAGACCTTCCAGGTTGTAGAAGGGCCCAACAAGATTGGGTTCAGCTTCGCGTGTGCCATCGGCACGAGGAGCAGAGGGGCCTGGATTGAAGTCTAAGCCTCATGACTTCTTGTTCTCTTTGGCCGAGCTCCTGGCAAACTGAAGGTTGCGCTTGAACAGATTATCGTCGCGACACCACAGTAATGAAGATGGGTTTGCATCTGCAGGCTGCGGTCCACAGACCATGCAAGGATAGAAGCCTTGTTCATTGGCTTCAGCTTTGGATCTGGGTTGAAGATTTCTGTATAGAATGTCTCCCCATGGTCGTTTGATGGCATTCTTCTCAGCATACTCCTGGGTCACGAACCTGTACTTGAACCACTGTTCTGCCAATATCTTCGAATCCATTGGATTCGGGTTTTTCGCTGATTGTAGTCCTCCTATGGATCTGTCTTGTACAGCTCATAGAGGTCAGGAGGCAAATCTCTTGAAGTGTTGCCACGATGCTGTCTGCCACCCTTCCTTGCAGATTTCTCTGCTGCCATGAAGTTTAAACTGAAAGGCTTCAAAGCTGTCAAAGGCTTCCGTCTACTGGTGGGACAAGAACTGGCTTCAGGAGAATTTATATGATGCTGTAAGAATTCTACAAATGAATGCAGACTATGAGAACCAAGGGATTCTCCCACGGACATGGACCTGTGACAGCATTAAGGTGCGAGGGAAGGGGAAGAGGTCATATGCATTCTCAGAAGGTTTTGAAGATAAATCAGTTTAGAAGACATTGACCTCATAGTGTGAAGACATTCACTCATAGATAGAGAGTTGGTTCCAGATTTGTACGAATCCACAAATAAGTACAAGTGAGGAATCTAACTACTTTGTGAAGCAAAAGTGAACATGCTAGGCATATTATGAGATTCAGTATGAGATAGATTCAACTTGTGTGAATAGAAACTGCTTGTGGTAGAAAGTGATGAATCTATAGGATCAAAGGGGCCGTAAAAAGGAGGTTTTATTTACCACACGAAGAACTGCTAGACGGAGTGGAAGAGGAGGCCGAGCAGTTCGAATCTTCCGTGCCCTAACTTGGCGACGAAGGACACCTACGGAGACGACGGAGAAGACGATGTCCGCGGTCGGTGTGAAGACGACGTCGGTGAGGTCGCGGCAGCGAAGCGCTTTGTCGCCGGCGTCGTCGAGGGCTAGCGGTGGCGCTAGGGTTTGTGCGAGAGTGGAAGAAAGGATAATGACTATGGTGAGGCGTGTATATATAGGGATCGGGACGGCACAGTGTTATTACACTGGTGCCCCTGGCGATTCACATATGAAGGACACGTGGCTATCATGCAACGCATTGATGGTTGTTCCATGTTCCCACGCACGCCTGGATTGTCGGGTGGTCGTTCCCACTTCTCCGGATTTCAGGTGAAAGGATTTAGCATTGAAAACCAGATTAATGTTTATCTCTGTGTCTTCTGCTAACAAGGACGCAGAGAAGACAGTTTGACAGTGTCAATTGAATGCATATGATTTGGATAGATAGACTTGAGATAGAAGCATAGAGGGGTTAGGGTCCGATCACATTCACTTAGGTCAAAAGATTCAACGTGAAGACATAGCTATAAGTGAATGTTGTAGAGGACAGAAACCAATTGAAGATAAACATGCGAACTTTTAATCATTGAAGACAAGCACAATGCGAAGACTTTGCAAATGTAACGCCATGAGAAAAACACTTCAAAGGGAAATTTTTTGGTGGTGGCGTTACCCACCGTATAGGAAATATTGGACCCAGACACGACGCACAATTATCGTGGCGCTCTGAAGTCAAATTCCACGTTGATATATTCACACTCAGAATGTAAGTCTTCATAAATTGAAGATATACTTTACTTCGTGTGTTGCACATCTATGTCATCAACATGCTTAAGTGTTAGGATGTGTGCCTGATCACAGGACATTTGAGGATTCCAAGATATTCAGCTCACACCGTAACTTGCAAAACCTCTTCTCATCCAAGGGCTTGGTGAAGATATCTGCCAATTGCTCTTCATTGTTGACGTGTATGATATCAATATCTTCCTTCATAACATGATCTCTGAGAAAGTGATGATGAATTTCAATGTGCGTTGTCTTCGAGTGCTGAACTATGTTGTTGGCAATCTTGATGGCGCTTTCGTTGTCGCAATAGAGTGGCACTTGCTTCAGATGGATGCCATAGTCTTTGAGTGTTTGCTTCATCCATAGAAGCTGAGCGCAGCAAGATCCAGCAGCAATGTATTCAGATTCAGCAGTGTAGAGAGATACACCGTTTTGCTTCTTTGAAGACCAACATACAAGTGGTCATCCCAGAAAATGACATGTGCCTGATGTAGACTTGCGATCCACCTTGTCACCAGCATAATCAGCATCCGAGAATCCAACTAGATCAAACTCTGAGCCCTTTGGATACCATAATCCTAGTGTTGGGGTGTGAGCCAGATATCTGAGAATTTGCTTCACAGCTAAGTGATGTGATTCCTTTGGTGCCGCTTGGAACCGGGCACACATGCAAACACTAAGCATGATATCTGGCCTAGATGCACATAAATAAAGCAAGGAACCAATCATGGAGCGGTATACCTTTTGATCGAACTCTTTACCATTGTCGTCGGGACCCAGATGATGTTTGGATGGCATTGGCGTCGTGTAGCCTTTGTAGTCTTGCATTCCAAATTTCTTCAGGCAATCTTTGAGGTATTTCTCTTGATATATGAGGATGCCATTGCGTTGCTGACGTATTTGAAGACCAAGGAAGAACTTCAGCTCACCCATCATGGACATTTGATATTGCTCTTGTATCATATATCCAAACTCTTCACTGTATTTCTGATTGGTGAAGCCGAAGATAATGTCATCCACATATATTTGGCACACAAACAGTTCACCATCATATGTCTTCGTGAAGAGAGTGGGATCAAGGGAAACAGGTTTGAAGCCTTTGCTCTTCAGGAAGTATTTGAGTGTGTCATACCAAGCCCGAGGGGCTTGTTTGAGGCCATACAGTGCCTTGTTGAGCTTGTACACCATGTCAGGATGTTTTGGATCTTCAAAGCCAGGCGGTTGTGCAACATACACTTCTTCTTCAATCTTGCCATTGAGAAAAAGCGCTCTTCACATCCATTTGATACAGAAGAATGTTATGATGATTTGCATAGGCCAGCAGTATGCGTATGGCTTCAAGCCTAGCCACAGGAGAAAATGTTTCATCGAAGTCAATCCCTTCAACTTGAGTGTATCCTTGAGCAACGAGACGAGCTTTGTTTCTAACAACTTGACCATGCTCATCTTGCTTGTTGCGATATATCCATTTAGTTCCTATTATATTGTGCTTACGAGGATCAGGACGCTTAACCAGTTCCCATACATTATTCAGCTCAAACTGCTGGAGCTCTTCTTGCATAGCTTGAATCCATTCAGGTTCCATGAAGGCTTCATCAACTTTCTTGGGTTCAAATATTGAGACGAATGCGAAGTGCCCACAGAAATTTGCTAGCTGTGTTGCCCTTGAACGAGTGAGTGGACCTGGTGCATTGATGCTATCAATTATTCTCTCAATCTGTACTTCATTTGCAACACGAGGATGAACAGGACGAAGATTTTGCTCTTACTGATCATTGTCATCGTTAGAAGGATTGTCTTTAGGCTGAGCATTGTCTTCAGGTTGATCAGGTGCGGAGATGATAAGTTCCTCTTCAGGCTGAGCTTCAGATGGTATGATTTCTCCAGTTCCCATAAGTTTGATTGATTCACTGGATGGAACTTCATCAAGACATTTGGCAGGTGCTCTCTTTGCGAGCCGTTAGTCTCATCGAATTGCACATCCACAGTTTCAACCACTTTGTAGTGAAAGAGGTTGAAGACTCTTTAGGAGTGCGAGTCCTTTCCATATCCAAGCATAAAACCTTCATGTGCTTTCGGTGCAAATTTTGAAGTGTGATGTGGATCCTTGATCCAACACCTGGCACCAAATACTCTGAAGTAACTGACATTTGGCTTTTTGCCAGTAAGGAGCTCATAGGATGTCTTGTTCAGAAGCTTGTGAAGATAAACACGGTTGATGATATGTCATGCAGTATCAATGGCTTCAGGCCAGAACTTTCTTGGAGTCTTGTATTCATCAAGCATCGTCCGGGCCATCTCAATAAGTGTTCTGTTCTTGCGTTCCACGACGCCATTGTGCTGCGGCGTGTACGGAGCTGAGAATTCATGTGTGATGCCCAAAGTATCAAGATAAGTATCTAGGCCAGTGTTCTTGAATTCAGTGCCATTGTCATTTCTGATATGCTTGATCTTGACGCCATAGTTGTTCATGGCTCGATTGGCGAAGCGTCTGAAGACATCCTACACTTCAGTCTTGTAGAGGATTATATGCATCCAAGTATATCTTGAATAATCATCAACAATGACAAAGCCATAGAGACAAGCAGTAGTAGTAAGAGTTGAGTAATGAGTGGGGCCGAACAGGTCCATGTGGAGCAGTTCGAAGGGTTGAGTCATTGTCATGATTGTCTTCGAGGGAAGCTTGGCCCTCGTCATCTTTCCTGCTTCACAGGCACCACATAAGTGATCCTTCTTGAACTTGATGTCCTCAATGCCTATGACATGCTTCTTCTTTGCAAGGGTGTGCAGGTTCCTCATGCCAGCATGCCCTAGCCTCCGATGCCAGAGCCAGCATTCAAAAGCTTTTGCTAGAAGACATACGGCAAGTTGTGGTCCTGCGGAGAAATCTACCATGTACAAATCATCTTTTCGATACCCTTCAAAGACTAGAGACTTGTCAGATTCCATTAGAACAAGGCAACGATATTTTCCAAACATCACAATCATGTTCAAATCGCAAAGCATTGAGACAGACATTAAGTTGAAACCAAGGGATTCAACAAGCATGACTTTATCCATGTGTTGATCCCTTGAGATTGCGACTCTACCTAGACTCAATACCTTGCTTTTACCAGATGTGACTTTTGTCAGATGGACGTAAGGTTGAGTCCATGAGAAGACTTCTCTTGCCAGTCATGTGATTAGTACACCCACTGTCAATAATCCATTCTGAAGCAGCTGGTGTCGTACCCTACAGTGCAGTTAGGGGGGATAGGCTTCACGAAGAGAATTGTGAAGCATAAACATTTGACGAGCAAGTGGATTATGAAAGCTTAGATTGAGGTTAGGACTGATAGGGCATGTAGCAAGCGACTCAGGAACAAAATACATAATAAGACCATTTGGGCATTTGATCTTGCGCCCTACAAGATATTTAAGGTCCCCAGCAATAGCTTCAGACGATTTTGGTTTTCGGATGGAGACCTTTCCCTGCAAAAGAGAGTTAAGCTTTCTTAGCCACCCACATCTTCAAGGGTGGCTTCGAAGCAATGAGTCTAAGTGCAGCATCTGAGAACTTTGGCTTTGGAGCCCTAGCAAAAAGTCTTGCAGGTGGACAATAGTACTCATAAGAATAAGCAGAATAGTTCTTGGTCTTATGAACATGGCAGTTTGATGAAACACGCTCATATTAATAGGCCTGAGTATGGCTTCCCTGCAAAACATTTGCATTAGTGCAACTCAGGTGAGTCCTTTGTCTGTATGAAGCCTTTGGACCATATGAAGCCTATGGTCTGGGGTTTGTCTTCTTCACTTGTGGTGTCATGACAACATTCACATGAAGATTCTCCAACAACCTTTTCGGCACCCAGACTTTCTTCATAGGTGGCCCGTTCCTGCAGTTAGTACCAATATACCTGGCAAACACTTCACCATTCTGATTCTTAAACAGTTTATAGTTTGCATCAAAGGATTCATCGACAACAATGGGATTAGCACAATTGAAGCCCGACAGGGTGGATGGATCCACTAAGAGTTCCTTTGCAGCAACCCATGTGGTTTTGGGGTACTGCTCAGGTTTCCAATAAGAGCCATCAACATTCATTTTGCTCTCGAACCCAAGACCCTCTTTCCTAGGTTTCGGTTTAGGATCTGCCTTTTAAGAACATCGCATAGTGTCTGATGCCCTTTGAGACTTTTGTACATCCCTGTTTCAAGCAATGTCTTCAACCTAGCATTCTCATCAGCAATAGCAGTGGTATCCTCAGCAGAGGGGTTAGTTACCACATCAACAGTTGAAGATATTGCAATAGTAGCAGCAGTAGAACACCCAACAACAGAAGTAGCGTTGTCACGCTCAATGTATTTAAGACATGGTGGTTCAAATCCTTCCTGAGCGGGACTGATATGTTCGGCGCGAAGTGACTCGTTTTCCTTTTGAAGATCTTCATGAGCCGCTCTCAATTTCTCAAGATCTTGCTTCCTTTGAAGATAATCATAGGAAAGCTTTTCATGAGTTGTTGAGAGCGTTTCATGACGACTTTCAAGTTCCTCATACTTAACATGAAGATTTTTTATGTCTTCAATTAAGGACTGAGATCGAGTCATTTCAGCGTCTACAGATCATCGCTTTTGTCTAACAGTTTTTGAATATGTTCCATAGCTTTCTGTTGTTCAGTTGCAATTTTAGCAAGTGTTTTGTTGCTGGGTTTGGAACCACAATCAGAGTCATCTTCACTGGATGTTTGATAGTGATTAGTGCGTGTGTTTACCTTGGCACCGGGTGCCATGAAGCTGTAGGTAGGAGCGGAGTAGTCCCTGTCATTTGCATCGGTGTCGGTGATGAAGTCATTGTCTTCAGTGTTGAAGATGGACTTGGCAACATATGCTGTAGCCAGACTTGCAACGCCAGAATCGGACTCCTCCTCAGACTCCACCTCCGCCTCCTCAGAAGCGGACTCCTCTGAATACATTTCCTTGCCAACAAACGCATGAGCCTTGCCGGATGAGCTCTTCTTGTGTGATGAAGACTTTGAGGAAGACTTGGAAGAAGACTTTGAGTATTTCTTCTTCTTCTTGTCGTCAGAGTCATACTCCTTGCTCTTCTTCTTCTTCTTCTTGTTCTCATTGTCCCACTGCGGACACTCAGAGATGTAGTGGCCAGGTTTCTTGCACTTGTGGCATGTTCTCTTCTTGTAGTCATGAGCAGAAGCTTCATCATTCCTTGAGCTTGATCGTGAAGACTTTCTGAAGCCTTTCTTCTTGGTGAATTTTTGGAACTTCTTCACAAGCATAGAAAGCTCCTTTCCAATGTCTTCAGGATCATCAGAACTGCTGTCAGATTCTTCTTCAGATGAGGAGACAACTTTTGCCTTCAAGGCACGAGTTCGCCCATAGTTGGGACCGTAGATGTCTCTTTTCTCAGAAAGCTGAAACTCGTGTGTGTTGAGCCTCTCAAGTATGTTAGACAGATCGAGTGTCTTGAAGTCAGGACGTTCTTGAATCATCAGGGCTAGGGTGTTAAACGAGCTGTCAAGTGATCTCAGGAGTGTCTTGACAACTTCATGCTTGGTGATCTCAGTAGCGCCGACGGCTTGAAGCTCATTTGTGATGTCAGTGAGCCGATCAAATGTGAGCTAGACATTCTCATTGTCATTTCTCTTGAAGCGGTTGAAGAGGTTGCGAAGGACACTGATTCTCTGATCTCTCTGGGTTGAGACGCCTTTGTTGACCTTGGAGAGCCAGTCCCAGACTAGCTTAGATGTTTCCAAAGCACTCACACGGCCATACTGTCCTTTGGTCAGATGACCACAGATGATGTTCTTGGCAGTGGAGTCCAGTTGAGCGAACTTCTTGACATCAGCAGCGGTGACACCTTCACCAGCCTTGGGAACACCATTCTTGACGACATACCATAGGTCGACATCAATGGCTTCAAGATGCATGCACATCTTATTCTTCCAGTAGGGATATTCAGTTCCATCGTAGACTGGGCACGCAACGGAGACTTCGATTATCGCTGCAGTCAACATAGCTAAAACTCCAGGTGGTTAAACCGAATCACACAGAACAAGGGAGTACCTTGCTCTGATACCAATTGAAAGTGCTAGTGATCGACTAGAGGGGGGGGGTGAATAGGCAATTTTTATGGAAGTCTTCAAAACATGGAAGTTTTAAAGACAAACGATAGAAATAAACCTATTACCCTACAGCGGAAGGTAGACTACACTAAGCAAGCCATAGTCAAGTATTCAATGAAGTGAAAGCACAATGACTAATAGCAGCTAGGCAGTATAGATCAGGTAGGGAGATAGTGTGAAGTCAATCAGAACAAGCTGTCACTCAGTGAAGACAAAAGATAATGCAATCATACAATGACTTCACGAGGGCCAACAGTAAGTAAAGGAAAGGGAAGGATGAAACAAGTGACTCGTTGAAGACAATAATTTGTTGGACTAGTTCCAGTTGCTATGACAACTGTACGTCTGGTTAGGGAGGCTGAGATTCAACTCAGAAGACCGCGTCTTCACCTTATTCCCCTTGAGCTAAGGACACCCAGTCCTCGCCCAATCACTCTGGTAAGTCTTCAATGTAGACTTCCAAACCTTCACAGACTTCGTTCACCGGCGATCCACAATGACTCGTGGATGCTCAGAATGCGACGCCTAACTGGTTGGAGGATTCACAGTCCTCAAGTGTAATAAGTCTTCAGATCACACAGAAAGGAAGACTTAAGTGATGGCTAACACTCTTTGGCTCTGGGTGTTTAGGGCTTTATCCTCGCAAGGAATTCTCTCTCAAAGGCTTCGAGGTGGGTTGCTCTCAAACGACAAAAGCCGTGCACTAACTCTGAGAAGCCAACCGTTTATGGTTGTAGGGGGTGGGCTATTTATAGCCACTAGGCAACCCGACCTGATTTGTCCGGAATGACCCTGGGTCACTAAGGAACTGACACGTGTTCCAACGGTCAGATTTCAAACACACACGGCAACTTTGCTTGGGCCACAAGAAAAGCTGACTTATCCAACTCTGAATAAGATTTCCTCTCATAGTCTTCACTCGAAGACATATGATTTTTGGTTAAGCATCACTTCAGTCATTCTGACTGGTTCTCTTGGACCCCACTTAACAGTATGGTGGTTCCTATGACTCAACATAGAAGAAAAAGAATGATGAAACAACTAAGTTTTCGCGCTCCATAGTCTTCACACGTTGTCTTCTCTTGTCATAGTCTTCAATGTGAATGTCTTCACATACCACCTTTGACTTCAATGTCTTCATACATTTTTAGGGGTCATCTCTGGTAGGAAAACCGAATCAATGAGGGACTTCTACCTGTGTTATCCTGCAATTCTCACAAACACATTAGTCCCTCAACCAGGTTTGTCGTCAATACTCCAAAACCAACTAGGGGTGGCACTAGATGCACTTACATCCGTAATCGATGAGCTTCGCCGGCAAGGCAGAGGAAGAAGACGGCATCGCAACGCTGTGGTGGCACATGACTCGATCCGATGGGCGCAGGCGACGTAGCCGAGCATAGCAGGCGTCGTGGACGGACTAGCTGTGCTCAGGGGCGACGGGGAGCGCAAGGGCAACGTCGACCATGGCGGTGTGGCTCGGGTGCGCGCTGAGGCGGAGAGGCACGGGCAAGGTGGATTTGAGGGGGGGGGAGTGTTGGGGAACGTAGTAATTTCAAAAAATTTCCTACGCACACGCAAGATCATGGTAATGCATAGCAACGAGAGGGGAGAGTGTTGTCCACGTACCCTCGTAGACCGAAAGCGGAAGCGTTAGCACAACACGGTTGATGTAGTTGTACGTCTTCATGATCCGACCGATCAAGTACCGAATGCACGACACCTCCTAGTTCAGCACACATTCAGCCCAATGACGTCCCTCTAAATCTGATCCAGCCGAGTGTTGAGGGAGAGTTTCATCAGCACGACGGCGTGGTGACGATGTTGATGTTCTACCGACGCAGGGCTTCTCCTAAGCACCGCTACAGTATTATCGAGGTGGATTATGGTGGAGGGGGGCACCGCACATGGCTAAGAGACAATAAACTTGATCAACTTGTGTGTCTAGAGGTGCCCCCCTGCCCCTGTATATAAAGGAGCAAGGGGGGTGCGGCCGGCCAAGGGGAGAGGCGCGCCGGAGGAGTCCTACTCCCACCGGGAGTAGGACTCCCCCTTTTCCTAGTTGGATTAGGACTTGGGAGGGGGGAAGAAGGAAAGAGGGGGGCTGACCCCCTTTGCCCTAAACCAATTCGGTTTGGGCCTTGGGGGGGGGGGGCTCCCCACACTTCCCTTGCTTCCCTCCTTTTTCCACTAAGGCCCATGTAGGCCCATTAAGCCCCCGGGGGGTTCCAGTAACCCCCCGATACTCTGATAAAATCCCGATTTCACCCGAAACACTTCCGATATCCAAACATAGGCTTCCAATATATCAATCTTCATGTCTCGACCATTTCGATACTCCTCGTCATGTCCATGATCACATCCGGGACTCCAAACAACCTTTAGTACATCAAAACATAAAACTCATAATATAACTATCATCGTAGCGTTAAGCGTGTGGACCCTACGGGTTCGAGAACTATGTAGACATGACCAAGACACGTCTCCGGTTAATAACCAATAGCGGAACCTAGATGCTCATATTGGCTCCTACATATTCTACGAAGATCTTTATCAGTCAGACCGCATAACAACATACGTTGTTCCCTTTGTCATCGGTATGTTACTTGCCCGAGATTCGATCGTCGGTATCTCAATACCTAGTTCAATCTCGTTACCGGCAAGTCTCTTTACTCGTTCCGTAATAAATCCTCCCGCAACTAACTCATTAGTTGCAATGCTTGCAAGGATTATGTAATGTGCATTACCGAGAGGGCACAGAGATACGTCTCTGACAATCGGAGTGACAAATCCTAATCTCGAAATACGCCAACCCAACAAGTACCTTCGGAGACACCTGTAGAGCACCTTTATAATCACCCAGTTACGTTGTGACATTTGGTAGCACACAAAGTGTTCCTCCGGTAAACGGGAGTTGCATATCTCATAGTCATAGGAACATGTATAAGTCATGAAGAAAGCAATAGCAACAAACTAAACGATCAAGTGCTAAGCTAACGGAATGGGTCAAGTCAATCACATCATTCTCCTAATGACGTGATCCCTTTTAATCAAATGACAACTCATGTCTATGGTTAGGAAACATAACCATCTTTCATTAACGAGCTAGTCAAGTAGAGGCATACTAGTGACACTCTGTTTGTCTATGTATTCGCACATGTATTATGTTTCCGGTTAATACAATTCCAACATGAATAATAAACATTTATCATGATATAAGGAAATAAATAATAACTTTATTATTGCCTCTAGGGCATATTTCCTTCAGTCTCCCACTTGCACTAGAGTCAATAATCTAGATCACACAGTAATGATTCTAACACCCATGGAGCCTTGGTGCTGATCATGTTTTGCTGGTTGAAGAGGCTTAGTCAACGGGTCTGCAACATTCAGATCCGTATGTATCTTGCAAATTTCTATGTCTCCCACCTGGACTAGATCCCAGATGGAATTGAAGCGTCTCTTGATGTGCTTGGTTCTCTTGTGAAATCTGGATTCCTTCGCTAAGGCAATTGCTCCAGTATTGTGACAAAAGATTTTCATTGGACCCAATGCACTAGGTATGACACCTAGATCGGATATGAACTCCTTCATCCAGACTCCTTCATTTGTTGCTTCCGAAGCAGCTATGTACTCCGCTTCACATGTAGATCCCGCCACGACGCTTTGTTTAGAACTGCACCAACTGACAGCTCCACCGTTCAATGTAAACACGTATCCGGTTTGCGATTTCGAATCGTCCGGATCAGTGTCAAAGCTTGCATCAACGTAACCGTTTACGATGAGCTCTTTGTCACCTCCATAAACGAGAAACATATCCTTAGTGATCCACTCCTGGATTACTTTGGTACCTCCCTGCTAGACTTATAGCAAGGCACACATCAGGTCTGGTACACAGCATTGCATACATGATAGAGCCTATGGCTGAAGCATAGGGAACATCTTTCATTTTGTCTCTATCTTCTGCAGTGGTCGGGCATTGAGTCTTACTCAACTTCACACCTTGTAATACAGGCAAGAATCCTTTCTTTGCTTGATCCATTTTGAACTTCTTCAAAACTTTGTCAAGGTATGTGCTTTGTGAAAGTCCAATTAAGCGTCTTGATCTTTCTCTATAGATCTTAATGCCCATATGTAAGCAGCTTCACCGAGGTCTTTCATTGAAAAACTCTTATTCAAGTATCCCTTTATGCTATCCAGAAATTCTATATCATTTCCAATCAGTAATATGTCATCCACATATAATATCAGAAATGCTACAGAGCTCCCACTCACTTTCTTGTAAATACAGGCTTCTCCAAAAGTCTGTATAAAACCAAATGCTTTGATCACACTATCAAAGCGTTTATTCCAACTCCGAGAGGCTTGCACCAGTCCATAAATGGATCGCTGGAGCTTGCATACTTTGTTAGCTCCCTTTGGATCGACAAAACCTTCCGGTTGCATCATATACAACTCTTCTTCCAGAAATCCATTCAAGAATGCAGTTTTGACATCCATCTGCCATATTTCATAATCATAAAATGCGACAATTGCTAACATGATTCGGACAGACTTAAGCATCTCTATAGGTGAGAAGGTCTCATCATAGTCAATCCCTTGAATTTGTCAAAAACCTTTCGCAACAAGTCAAGCTTTATAGACAGTAACATTACCGTCAGCGTCAGTCTTCTTCTTGAAGATCCATTTATTCTCAATTGCTTGCCGATCAACGGGCAAGTCAACCAAAGTCCACACTTTGTTCTCATACATGGATCCCATCTCAGATTTCATGGCCTCAAGCCATTTTGTGGAATCTGGGCTCACCATCGCTTCTTCATAGTTCGTAGGTTCATCATGGTCTAGTAATATAACTTCCAGAACAGGACTACCATACCACTCTGGTGTGGATCTTACTCTGGTTGACCTACGAGGAGTTCGTAGGTTCATCATGGTCTAGTAATATAACTTCCAGAACAGGACTACCATACCACTCTGGTGTGGATCTTACTCTGGTTGACCTACGAGGTTCAGTAACAACTTGATCTAAAGTTTCATGATCATCATCATTAACTTCCTCACTAATTGGTGTAGGTGTCGCAGAAACCGTTTTCTGTGATGAACTACTTTCCAATAAGGGAGCAGGTACAGTTACCTCATCAAGTTCTACTTTCCTCCCACTCACTTCTTTCGAGAGAAACTCTTTCTCTAGAAAAACTATGAATTTAGCAACAAAAGTCTTGCCTTTGGATCTGTGATAGAAGGTGTACCCAACAGTCTCCTTTGGGTATCCTATGAAGACACATTTCTCCGATTTAGGTTCGAGCTTATCAGGTTGAAGCTTTTTCACATAAGCATCGCAGCCCCAAACTTTCAGAAACGACAACTTTGGTTCTTACCAAACCACAGTTCATAAGGCGTCATCTCAACGGATTTCGATGGTGCCCTATTTAACGTGAATGCGGCCGTCTCTAAAGCATAACCCCAAAACGATAGCGGTAAATCTGTAAGAGACATCATAGATCGCACCATATCTAGTAAAGTACGATTACGACGTTCGGACACACCATTACGCTGTGGTGTTCCGGGTGGCGTGAGTTGCGAAACTATTCCGCATTGTTTCAAATGTAGAGCAAACTCATAACTCAAATATTCTCCTCCATGATCAGGTTGTAGAAATTTTATTTTCCTGTTACGATGATTTTCAACTTCACTCTGAAATTCTTTGAACTTTTCAAATGTTTCAGACTTATGCTTCATTAAGTAGATATACCCATATCTGCTTAAATCATCTGTGAAGGTGAGAAAATAATGATATCCGCCACGAGCCTCAACATTCATCGGACCACATACATCTGCATGTAGGATTTCCAACAAATCTATTGCTCTCTCCATAGTTCCGGAGAACGGCGTTTTAGTCATCTTGCCCATGAGGCACGGTTCGCAAGTACCAAGTGATTCATAATCAAGTGGTTCCAAAAGTCCATCAGTATGGAGTTTCTTCATGCGCTTTACACCGATATGACCTAAACGGCAATGCCATAAATAAGTTGCACTATCATTATCAACTCTGCATCTTTTGGCTTCAACATTATGAATATGTGTGCCACTACTATCGAGATTCAATAAGAATAGACCACTCTTCACGGGTGCATGACCATAAAAGATATTACTCATATAAATAGAACAACCATTATTCTCTGATTTAAATGAATAACCGTCTCGCATCAAACAAGATCCAGATATAATGTTCATGCTCAACGCTGGCACCAAATAACAATTATTTAGGTCTAATACTAATCCCGAAGGTAGATGTAGAGGTAGCGTGCCGACCGCGATCACATCAACTTTGGAACCATTTCCCACGCGCATCGTCACCTCGTCCTTAGCCAATCTTCGCTTAATCCGTAGCCCCTGTTTCGAGTTGCAAATATTAGCAATAGAACCAGTATCAAATACCCAGGTGCTACTGCGAGCATTAGTAAGGTACACATCAATAACATGTATATCACATATACCTTTGTTCACCATGCCATCCTTCTTATCCGCCAAATACTTGGGGCAGTTCCGCTTCCAGTGACCAGTCTGCTTGCAGTAGAAGCACTGAGTTTCAGGCTTAGGTCCAGACTTGGGTTTGTTCTCTTGAGCAGCAACTTGCTTGCTGTTCTTCTTGAAGTTCCCCTTCTTCTTCCCTTTGCCCTTTTTCTTGAAACTAGTGGTCTTGTTGACCATCAACACTTGATGCTCCTTCTTGATTTCTACCTCCTCAACCTTTAACATTGCGAAGAGCTCGGGAATTGTTTTATTCATCCCTTGCATATTATAGTTCATCACGAAGCTCTTGTAGCTTGTTGGCAGTGATTGAAGAACTCTGTCAATGACACTATCACCGGAAGATTAACTCCCAACTGAGTCAAGTGATTATGGTACCCAGACATTCTGAGTATATGTTCACTGACAGAACTATTCTCCTCCATCTTGCAGCTATAGAACTTATTGGAGACTTCATATCTCTCAATCCTGGAATTTGCTTGAAATATTAACTTCAACTCCTGGAACATCTCATATGCTCCATCACGTTCAAAACGTCGTTGAAGTCCCGGTTCTAAGCTGTAAAGCATGGCACACTGAACTATCGAGTAGTCATCAGCTTTGCTCGCCAGACGTTCTTAGCATCGTCAGTTGCATCAGCAGCAGGCCTGGCACTCAGCGGTGCTTCCAGGACGTAATTCTTCTGTGCAGCAATGAGGATAATCCTCAAGTTACGGACCCAGTCCGTGTAATTGCTACCATCATCTTTCAACTTTGCTTTCTCAAGGAACGCATTAAAATTCAACGGAACAACAACACGGGCCATCTATCTACAATCAACATAGACAAGCAAGATACTATCAGGTACTAAGTTCATGATAAATTTAAGTTGAATTAATCATATTACTTAAGAACTCCCACTTAGATAGACATCCCTCTAATCCTCTAAGTGATCACGTGATCCAAATCAACTAAACCATGTCCGTTCGTCACGTGAGATGGAGTAGTTTCAATGGCGAACATCACTATGTTGATCATATCTACTATATGATTCATGCTCGACCTTTCGGTCTCCATGTTCAGAGGCCATATCTGTTATATGCTAGGCTCGTCAGGTTTAACCTGAGTATTCCGCGTGTGCAACTGTTTTGCACCCGTTGTATTTAAACGTAGAGCCTATCACACCCGATCATCACGTGGTGTCTCAGCATGAAGAACTTTCGCAACGGTGCATACTCAGGGAGAACACTTATACTTTGATAATTTAGTGAGGGATCATCTTATAATGCTACCGCCAATCAAAGCAAGATAAGATGCATAAAAGATAAACATCACATGCAATCAATATAAGTGATATGATATGGCCATCATCATCTTGTGCTTGTGATCTCCATCTCCGAAGCACCGTCATGATCACCATCGTCACCGGCGCGACACCTTGATCTCCATCGTAGCATCGCTGTCGTCTCGCCAATCTTATGCTTCCACGACTATCGCCACCGCTTAGTGATAAAGTAAAGCATTACAGGGCGATTGTATTGCATACAATAAAGCGACAACCATATGGCTCCTGCCAGTTGCCGATAACTCGGTTACAAAATATGACCATCTCATACATTAAAATTTAGCATCATGTCTTGACCATATCACATCACAACATGCCTTGCAAAAACAAGTTAGACGTCCTCTACTTTGTTTTTGCAAGTTTTACGTGGCTGCTACGGGCTTAGCAAGAACCGTTCTTACCTATGCATCAAAACCACAACGATAGTTTTTCAAGTTGGTGCTGTTTTAACCTTCGCAAGGACCGGGCGTAGCCACACTCGGTTCAACTAAAGTTGGAGAAACTGACACCCGCTAGCCACCTATGTGCAAAGCACATCGGTAGAACCAGTCTCGCGTAAGCGTACGCGTAATGTCGGTCCGGGCCGCTTCATCCAACAATACCGCCGAACCAAAGTATGACATGCTGGTAAGCAGTATGACTTATATCACCCACAACTCACTTGTGTTCTATTCGTGCATATGACATCAACGCATAAAACCTGGCTCTGATGCCACTGTTGGGGAACGTAGTAATTTCAAAAAAATTCCTACGCACACGCAAGATCATGGTGATGCATAGCAACGAGAGGGGTGAGTGTTGTCCACGTACCCTCATAGACCGAAAGCGGAAGCGTTAGCACAACGCGGTTGATGTAGTCGTACGTCTTCATGATCCGACCGATCAAGTACCGAA
This sequence comes from Triticum urartu, assembly GCF_003073215.2. Lineage (NCBI taxonomy): Eukaryota > Viridiplantae > Streptophyta > Magnoliopsida > Poales > Poaceae > Triticum > Triticum urartu. Next base: position 384,137,496 of record NC_053024.1, on the reverse strand, counting down.
CGCACGGCACCTCCGAGTTCAGCACACATTCAGCCCGATGACGTCCCTCTAACTCCGATCCAGCCGAGTGTTGAGGGAGAGTTTCGTCAGCACAACAGCGTGGTGATGATGTTGATGTTCTACCGACGCAGGGCTTCGCCTAAGCACCGCTACAGTATTATCGAGGTGGATTATGGTGGAGGGGGCACCGCACACGGCTAAGAGACGATCAACTTGATCAACTTGTGTGTCTAGAGGTGCCCCCCTACCCCTGTATATAAAGGAGCAAGGGGGGTGCGGCCGGCCAAGGGGAGAGGCGCGCCGGAGGAGTCCAACTCCCACCGGGAGTAGGACTCCCCCCTTTTCCTACTTGGATTAGGACTTGGGAGGGGGGAAGAAGGAAAGAGGGGGGCCGGCCCCCTCTGCCCTAAACCAATTTGGTTTGGGCCTTGGGGGGGCGTGCCCCACACTTCCCTTGCTTCCCTCCTTTTTCCACTAAGGCCCATGTAGGCCCATTAAGCCCCCGGGGGGTTCCGCTAACCCCCCGGTACTCCGGTAAAATCCCGATTTCACCCGGAACATTTCCGATATCCAAACATAGGCTTCCAATATATCAATCTTCATGTCTCAACCATTTCGAGACTCCTCGTCATGTCCGTGATCACATCCGGGACTCTGAACAACCTTCGGTACATCAAAACATAAAACTCATAATATAACTATCATCGTAGCGTTAAGCGTGCGGACCCTACGGGTTTGAGAACTATGTAGGCATGACCGAGACACGTCTCCAGTCAATAACCAATAGCGGAACCTGGATGCTCATATTGGCTCCTACATATTCTATGAAGATCTTTATCGGTCAGACCGCATAACAACATACGTTGTTCCCTTTGTCATCAGTATGTTACTTGCCCGAGATTCGATCATCGGTATCTTAATACCTAGTTCAATCTCGTTACCGGCAAGTCTCTTTACTCGTTCCGTAATACATCATCCCGCAACTAACTCATTAGTTGCAATTCTTGCAAGGATTAAGTGATGTGCACTACCGAGAGCGCCCAGAGATACCTCTCCGACAATCGGAGTGACAAATCCTAATCTCGAAATACGCCAACCCAACAAGTACCTTCGGAGACACCTGTAGAGCACCTTTATAATCACACAGTTACGTTGTGACCTTTGGTAGCACACAAAGTGTTCCTCCGGTAAACGGGAGTTCCATAATCTCATAGTCATAGGAACATGTATAAGTCATGAAGAAAGCAATAGCAACAAACTAAACGATCAAGTGCTAAGCTAACGGAATGGGTCAAGTCAATCACATCATTCTCCTAATGATGTGATCCCTTTTAATCAAATGACAACTCATGTATATGGTTAGGAAACATAACCATCTTTGATCAACGAGCTAGTCAAGTAGAGGCATACTAGTGACACTCTGTTTGTCTATGTATTCACACATGTATTATGTTTCGGGTTAATACAATTCCAGCATGAATAATAAACATTTATCATGATATAAGGAAATAAATAATTACTTTATTGTTGCCTCTAGGGCATATTTCCTTCAGGGAGGCAGAGGTAGAGAGGGAGGGGAGTGCGAAGGGGAACCCGAGGAAGCGTGTGCGTGGAGATCTTATCCAACTGGTTGGGATGGCGAGGGGGTTCGACGGGGACGCGCCCCTATTATGGCGCGGTCGGAGGAACGTGGCGCGGGGGGAGAAGACGAAAAGGGGACGGGGGAGTGGGCTGGCTCAGGTGGGCCGCAGCCGGGGGGGGGGGGCGCAGGGGCTTCGGCCTTTCTAATTTACTTTACTTTTGCATTTGCTTTTAAAACTTTTTTGTTTTCTTTATTTTAGTTAGCAAAATAGTTTTACAAAAATATAACCCTTGCTCCTAAATTAGCATAATAACATAGGCCACTGCCACAAAAGTTTGGTGACTAAATAAACTAGTTTAATATTTGGTTATATTTAAAAGCATTTAAATAATAGTTTTGGCCCTTGTTTTTATTTATTTAGCGCATTTAACCATTTTATGACAATGTCGTTTCTTCACCATATTTATTTATAATTTATTTGTCACATTCAAAACATTTTAGTTTTAATATTTGAAAACTTTTGTTGTTTGCCTTTATTTTAAATTTGAATTTGAACCATCCGAGATCAACAACAGTAATCGTGGTGACGTGGCATTATTAGCAGGGAATTACTGTAGCTTAATTATCAGGGCGTTACATCTTGGGGAATGTTGCATGGAAAAAAAATCTACGCACACGCAAGATCTATCCATGGAGATGCATAGCTACGAGAGGGGGAGAGCATCTACATACCCTTGTAGATCGCTAAGCGGAAGCATTTATCACGCGGTTGATGTAGTCGTAGTCTTCGTGATCCGATCACGATCCAACCGATCTAGTGTCGAACGGACGACACCTCCGTGTTTAGCACATGTGCGTCTCGATGACGTCTCCTCCTTCTTGATCCAGCAAGCGGGAGAGGAGAAGCAGATGGATCACAACTAACACGACGGCGTGGTGGTGATGGAGCACCGACAGCGCTTCGCTAAGCGTCGCCGGGACGAGGCAGTTGAACTATGGAGTAACGGGAGAGAGAGGGGCGCCAAGGGCTTGGTATGTCCTCTTGGGGCACCCCCTCCCCTCTATATATAGGTGGAGGGGTGTGGGAAATAGCCCCTCCAAGTCCTAGGGCACAGCTAAGGGGGAGAGGACTTGGAGTCCAAGTCCAATCCTATTTCTACTAGGACTCCTTCCTTTTTTGCCTTCCCTAGCTACATGGGCTTTTGAGGACTTGGTGCGCCTAGCCCAATAAGGCCAGGGCACCTCCCTGCAGCCCATGCTAGCCCTTGGGTCGTGGTGGATCCACTAGTGGACTTCCAGACCCCTCCAGAATCCTCCGGAACCTTCTGGAAGCTTCCTGGTATAATACCAAAAAAACTGCACCTTTTTCCGGAACCCAAAATATGACTTCCCATATATAAATATTTACCTCTTGACCATTCCAAGACTCCTCGTGATGTCTGGGATCTCATTCGGGACTCCGAACAACATTTGGTTACCACTCATCAAACATCCCAATAATACTCTAGTGTCAACGGACATTGAGCATGCGTCCCTGCGGGTTTGGGAATTATGTACTCATGACCGAGACACCTCTCCGGTCAATAACCAATACAGGGACCTGGATGCCCATATTGATTCCGATGCGTCCATTTTGTATCATGCTTTTATATTGATATTTATTGCATTATGGGCTATTATTACACATTATGGTACAATACTTATGCCTTTTCTCTCTTATTTTACAAGGTTTACATGAAGAGGGAGAATGCCGGCAGCTGGAATTCTGGACTGGAAAAGGAGCAAATATGAGAGACCTATTCTGCACAACTCCAAAAGTCCTGAAACATTACAAAGAATTATTTTGGAATATATAAAAAAATATTGGGCGAAGAAAGCACCTGAGGGGAGGCGCCCTACCCCCCTAGGCACGCCCCCTGCCTTGTGGGCCACCTGGCAGTCCCTGATACGTCTCCAACGTATCTATAATTTTTGATTGTTCCATGCTATTATATTACCAACCTTGGATGTTTTATATGCATCTATATGCTATTTTATATGATTTTTGGGACTAACCTATTAACCTAGAGCCCAGTGCCAGTTTCTGTTTTTTCCTTGTTTTAGAGTATCGTAGAAAAGGAAAATCAAACGGAGTCCAATTGACCTGAAACTTGACGGAACATATTTTTGGAAGGAAAGCAACCAGGGAGACTTGGAGTCCACATAAGGGAGGCAACAAGGAAGCCACGAGGCAAGGGGGCCCGCCCACCTCCTGGGCGCGCCCTCCACCCTCGTGGGCCCCTCGTGGCACCCCTGACATACTTCTTCCGCCTATATATCTCCATATACCCTAAAACGATCGGGGAGCACAATAGATGGGGAGTTGTTAGGACCCCGATTCCAAGTCACATCGATCTAGCCGGTAACACCTCATATCACTTTGTGGCCTCACGCACGGTATTCCCACGGGTTTCGCCTTACCATGGCCCGGGACCATTTGCGCCTTTTGTCTCACGTATATGATAGTGTTGCCAGCATCCATATGACAGAGAACCCGGGCCGACATGACTAGTCATGAACCCAAAGTGGCACTAACTTACGGGGATAGGCATACATGAATCAACATCGAGCATGTCGGTCAGCAGCGTGTTAATCCGGGCTGTAGCACTGGGCTAACAGGACTCCGGGAACCCGGGCTGTAGCAGGCTAGGCAGGACTCCGGATGTCACCGCGTGACATTTCCCCGAAGGGAAAGACACATGAACAAAATGAATCACATGCCGGCCAGTCAAGTGTTCCGGAGCAGTAGTGCTGGGCTAGCAGGACACCGGTGAACCGGGCTGTAGCGGACTACTATGGCTCATGGAAGCACAACAAGACTACATTTCCCCATAAGAGAGGCTACCAAGGATAAACAACTAGGTTGTCGGATCCCACACATACCAAGCATTTCAATCTACACAATATGCTCAATATGTGCAATACAACATGGCATCACAACAAGACTCTACGACTCAGAGTATTTATTCATTAGGCTCCGAGGAGCCAAGTAACAAACATGGGTCTCATGACCCAACATACAGAGCATACAAACAACAAGCACATGCGGAAGCTTAATTGTCTGAGTACAGACATCTACAAATGAAAAAGGCTAAGAAGCCTGACTATCTACCAGATCCTGCCGAGGGTCACAAGATCGTAGCTGAGGTATCAAGCTAAACGTCGAAGTCCATGCGGAACTACTAGCGAGACTGAAGTCTCTCTGCAAAAACATAAATTAAGGCAAACGTGAGTACAAATGTACCCAGCCAACAAGACTTACATCAGAACTATCCACATATGCATCGGTATCAACAAAGGGGTGGTGGAGTTTAACTGCAGCAAGCCAGCTTTGACTCGGTGGCTATCCTGAACTACGACTGCAAGTAACTCTTTTGAGGTGGCGCACACGAGTCCACATGTTCACCATATCAATACACCACTATGGATCCGCTCCCGTCTCCCTACGAGAACGCCACCCATAGCACTCATGCTTATCTTGCGCATTTTAGAGTATCCACTTTCACTTGTCTATGAACTATGCAAGGGGTCCAAGTTTCCATATCCGAGGAATCCGACTATTCGAATAGATAATGTTAACCCTGCAGGGGTGTACTTCTTCACACACACTCTCGCCACTTACCACCATGTACACATCGTGTATCTCGGCAACCTTCAAGCGGAAGCCTGGCGAGGGAGTCGGCCACGACCTGACTAACCAACAAGTCTCTAGTCCAGGTTTATCGCCTATTCGGGTTCCATCCGCAAGGAGATCCGGCCGGGGTGTCGCTCACGGCCCCAAACGATGTGTGCAGGGTTCCCAAGCCCACCATCCGGGTGCCACTTGGTACACCGTGCCACTGTGCCTAGTCTGTCCCAAGCCCACCTGTACCGGGTGCCACTTGGTAGACTACTAACGCTACCTACAAACACTAGAAACTAGTTGCAACTCCTGGACAGAGATCGAGTTGATTAATAAGTCGAGAGGGGTCGAGTTACCGGAACCCAATGTGTGGTAGTAACTGTTCATGGATCACAAACACAGAACTCATTTCCTAAGGACGGCTGCAATGAGACAACCCACCATGTAATCCTACATGGCCTCTCACCGCTACCTTTACCAAATCGTGTTCACGCACTTAGCTCACACACAGTAGGACATGTTCATCACCATTCCAATTCATTCCCGATGAATCAGACCTGACTCAACTCTAAGAAATAGCAGGCATGACAAACAATCATGAATGAGTAGTCACACCAGGGCTCAAACAACTCCTACTCATGCAAGTGGGTTTCATCTATTTACTGTGGCAATGACAGGTCATGCAAAGGAAAGGGGTTCAACTACCGCAGCATGTAACAGTTGAATCGTTGTTGTCCTAATGCAGTAAAAGAGAGCAGGAGCGAGAGAGTGGGATTGTATCGGAATGAACAAGGGGGTTTTGCTTGCCTGGCACTTCTGAAGATAGTATAGTTCTTCATCGGTGTCATCGATCTCATCGTCGGAACGTCGTCTACTGAGAGGGGACAAACACCGGCAACAGAGAAGGAGAGCACAATCAATGCAATGCAACAATACGATGTATGATCATGACATGGCAACATGCTCGTGTTTGGGCTAATGCAACAGAAAGTCATTTTAATTGAAGTGGAATTCAAAACTACATCAAATTCCAACTCCAAACCTATTATGAAATTTTCCCTAATCATGTTTCATCCTAAACAGTGAGGTTAACTTTCTCAAACATGCATGAAAATGGTACAGATGGATTCCTTGAATTTTTCTGATAATTTTTCATATATAAATTATTTCATTTTGAGTTATAGATATTTTTCTATGATTTTTAGAAGTTTTGGGCATTTTCTGGAATTTCCTGAATAAACTTAAATCCAGAAAATTAATAATTGCGTCAGCATGCATCACTGTGACGTCAACAAGTCAACTCTGACTGACCAGGTCAAACCTGACTAGTGGGGTCCACTGGCCAGTGACCCAGGGCTGTGTTGTGTGGCTGACAGGTGGGCCTGGTCAATGGCCACGTCAGCAGGGTCAAAATCTAACGCCTGGGTCCACCGGGATTAAGTTAAGTCTAACTAATTTTATTAGTGGTTTAACTAAGCCGGTGGGGCCCAGCTGTCGGTGGCATAGGGGCTTAGTTAGTGGGGTGATTAACCCCTAACAGTTTGCTATCACCGGCGGCTAATCACCGGCATAACCAGGACGCGGCGGCGTTGCCCGTCCGGCCAACTCCGGCGACGGGACCTCGCGTGGCTGGGTGCGTTGGAACTGGAGCATGGAGGCGTGTCGGTTGGTGGCCCCAGGCGATGCTAGGGTGGCCGGGAACGTCGACGGTGTCGAGTTCCGCGGCGGCGCAGCTGCGGCTTGCACGGGTGCGAGGGCCACAGTGCACGAGCGGACGACCTGAGGCGTGCTACGGGTTCCTGGAGAAGCCCAGAGCACGACTCCATGCTTGGGTTGGTCAGGCGGGGCGGCTAGCGACGGTGAGCTTCGCGGCGGCGGCAGCGATTGCTCGGCCATGGTGGGGCTGCGGTTAGAGGACGGGAACAGAGGGGGCGAGCACAGGGGGAGGTGTAGGAGCTCACAAGGATGCGGCACAGAAGGTCAGCAGGCTCGGGGACGTGTCGGAGACGGCGGATCGATGGCGGCGGTGGTCGGAGCCCTAGGTGGAAGACGACGGCGATGGCAACGTTGTAGGGCACCCGAGGATGCGTGGCTCGTCTGGGATGATGGAGACGATGAGGCGGAGCCGATGGACACGGCGGTTGGTCGAGGGATGGGCGGTGGCCGCGGTGGTCGGCGATGGTGGTGACGGCCGCGCTTGGGTGGGTGAGAGAGAGGGGTCCAGGCGAGGGGAGAGAGAGCGTTGAGAGGGGGGAAGGATCCGGGGGGGGTCTGGGCGTCTCACTGGTGTGGCTGGAAGAGCCAGGGCGTCGCGCTGGAGCAGGAGGTGGCGCGGCTGCGGCATGTCGGGCACGCAGCTGCTCCTACTGGCAGGAGCTAGAAGACATCGTTGCCCCTGGTGGGCTGGGCTGCTTCTGCTAGGTAAGGCCCATGTAAACTCTTTCTCTCTCTTTCCTTTATTCTAGTTCCTGTTTTCTATTGTTTGCCTCTGTTTGAACTTGGTTTGCTAACCAAATTATTTTGTTGCTTCTGAAAATTGTTGTGGGAGCTAAAAGAATTAAACCAAAGCTCCACAAAATATTTCAGAATTATTGGACATATATTTATTTAATAGTAGATATAAATCCAATTCAAATAGCTATTGATTTAATTCAAAGGCCCAAAATAAATATCTCCGAGTCTCCAAAAATATTGGTTTGAATTTTACCTCTTGCCAATATTTTTATAGAATAACAGGAACATTTTCTTGGACTCATTTGAAAAGATTTTAATGTTGATTATTTCTGAAGTGATTTCTGAGGGTTTCAACTAACCTCAATTCAACTTTCAGAATTTAGACATGATGCATGATGCTCTCAAATGCAACTGGTTACCAACAAATTCTAGGGCTGTGACAACTCACCCCTACTAAACAAGAATCTCGTCATGAGATTCAAGACGTGAGGTAAGAAGACAGAGGGGACACAAAGCTAGCACAATCTTCATGATCCAACTGCCCTCATCGAAGATGTTGATTCGTCCTAACATAATGATCTTGGCATCTTTTCCTTCGAGATCTTTGTCCAACATGATGACGACAGAGAGAAACTCTATAGAAATCGATCTCCTTAAAGATCGAGCAACTCACGGAATAAGACGTTGAACATCTCTTGAGGTGAGAGACAAAACACAGCTTAAAAAGGACGGAAGAACAAGTTGACGAGGGTTTCAAAGTAGCGAGGGAAAATTGTCATGATTCCATAACGGAGTACCTCAGGGAAGGGGACTCGTGGAATTACTCCCTTAAGTGGCAAAAAGAATTACTTTTGATACAGAGATCATTGAAACTCTTTATACCAGCCTAAGGCAATCACAATCGATCATTTGGCGGAGTTCAAAGGGATGGCATATCCGAATTCGAATGGATGATGTGGACTAACTTGTTGAAGACAACGCGATGGATGATTTTGCTTATCATCGGAAATGGATGGGACCCATGGTAGGACCACTTTTGAAGATGATCCTGGACAGCAACTGCTGAGAAGGGCAGCCCATGGGAATTGGCACAATGGCGGTGCAAGCTGGGAACAAAATGCAACTGTTGGGAATGATTCTAGTAACTGGGAGAAACTCAATAGAAGAGAGTGATTCCATCGTTAGAAAAGTTATGGCATAATCGAAGAAACTGAGAGCGGATCCCAATTAATGCCAACGATAAACCTAGCACTTGCGCATGTTCTCAAGAACTTGAGAATTCCCATATTCATCAAGGTTTTACCAATATCCGTGTCAAGGATCCTGGCAACACAACATACCACCATGATGGATATTGGTGGAGGATGCGGATGCAAAGGAAGATAACACTTTCTCAGATTTCACCTTAGCGAGGCCAAGGGGACAAAGGCTGGATAATCGACCGAGAGACATTTAGCACTCCGCTTCTAATGTTCTCCTTGATGTGCTAGCGCAACCCATTTATTAAAATGGTTTGGTACCTAGGACATCAAGTAAAAGGTCGGACTTCGGGAGCACAAAAATCCATAAGGAACAACTATTGGAGTAAACCCTTCGAAATCCTTATGGGGATGTCGGTGTCAAAACCGGCGGATCTCGGGTAGGGGGTCCCGAACTGTGCGTCTAGGCCGAATGGTAACAGGAGGCAGGGAACACAATGTTTTACCCAGGTTCGGGCCCTCTTGATGGAGGTAAAACCCTACGTCCTGCTTGATTAATATTGATGATATGGGTAGTACAAGAGTAGATCTACCACGAGATCAAGGAGGCTAAACCCTAGAAGCTAGCCTACGGTATGATTGTTGTATATGTTGTATATCTATCGACTAGCCTGGCCCCGGTTTATATAATGCACCGGAGGCCTAGGATAACAAGAGTCCTAGCCGAATACGCCGGTGGGGAGAAGTCCTTGTCTTGATCACCAAGTCTTGTGGAATCTTCCTTGTATGCGGCAGCCATCCGAACTGGCCCATGAGTATACGGCCACGAGGGTCCTCGGCCCAATCTAATAGATCGGGAGACGACGTGGTAAGTACCCCCTAGTCCAGGACACTGTCAGGGGAGGTGGCCAACTTCTTCAATCAAGATACTACAATAATAGGTCTTCCGACTAGGTGTGTCAGCCACAACATCCGCTTTACCGGGTTACAGAGGGACCAATATTATAGCTCTTGGAAGATGTTCCAACCATCATATCTGCCTGAGATTCAGATCTGGTTGGTAACAGGATATTCCAGATTCACCGAGACTAGAAGAAAATGAAAGTTTGCAACACAAATCGACAAGACGATGTTGCAAGATTCTCGGGAAATGAACTACGATAGTAAGCTCCAAAACATGAGCTGGTTCTGCTAAACACATGTGAACACGCTGTCCCAGACAAGCATGACCACATAGTAGTCTTATGATGAAACACTACCGAGTTCTCGTTGGGAACCATCATCGCGGATAACAAAGTCCTTGCATAAGTCATATGACTAGCTCTTATGAAGGAACTTCTTCTCCTTGAACAAATCAGTTAGTGGCTTGGTGTGCTAGGGATACATATAGAATGAAGGTTGCAAGTCTCCAAACCACAATATACTTCGCACATATGCATGACTGACTTGGGATGATTCCAGAGGAAGCAAAACAAACTTTCTCGAATTCACGGCGGCAACTTGCATCGATTGCACGTGAACTTAGAGGAAGTCGCTACTTTGATTCAAACATATGCTTCATGAACGGAACATGAAGGCATTGTTTACAAAGTTTCCAACACTAGCTTAATGTTTAAAACGAATCATGGGGGAGACAAAGATGTTGTCGATGGGCTCAACAACAATTCATCCAGGTTTCCATATAAATGGAATTCCACAATCATGTGAACAAGGTGTTAGCATTAGTCAGACCCAAAAGATATAATGGTGTATGCTCGAGGAACAACCACGAGTAGGACAACATTACGAGTATCGTTGGTTCTGATTTGATTTGATGCTAGCCCATAATCAAATCAAAGATTGGTTAAGACAATAGCACCAACAGTTGATCACGAGGATCAATCGATGAAGATGTCATCTTTCTTCAACACACACACACAAAAGATATCCCTTAACATGAACTAAGTCAGACAAGCTTTTATCTTCCAACTCTCCAAGTTATTGTTTAGCTTAACCAACTATTTCAGGGGTATCCAACACAGATTCTTGGAGAATGGGTGGCTTGGAGGAAAGAACCAACATGATCACGAACTCAACATAGCGGTTAGGTGAAAACCTGGTAATACTTCCGAGAAGATATTCGGAACATCATGAACCACCGATATGTTACTAAGCTCGAGAACAATCTTGCTTTTCAGAGCAAGATGATATGATCAAATAAGCGAGGGATTGAATAATCCTAACTCATTGATTGAAAAGTGCACCGGAAATAAGGACTAGGTAGCACGATAAACCTTAGAGTGATGATTCAATAACCAACACGCTAAGGATAAGATTATTGTCCATTAACTACCAAGCAACACAGTTGCTAGGAGTATTAATTTCACACATCACGATTCACTTGTTGGCATTCCTGTTGCGACAACACGACACCGAGGAATGAATAATGATGGCGAGAAGTATCACTACGTCAAGAATTCATAAGAGAAGGTGCAATTCTCATGACATTCCTGACATAAAGTGGGTAATACTTTAGGTAGAACAGAGCAAAAGCTGGATTGGTATTTGATCTGCAGAACACAACTACTTTGACCCAATCCTGGATATGGATGAGGTACTGGAGTTTGTTTCTCCTAGTCATTCCAGAATAGAATGTCTTGACGGACCACAAGAATAATAGGCATCGATGAACACGAATGCACAACTATTCCTAACTATCAATTGATAGACTAGGGTCGGAATACAACTGAGGAGGGTCAACTCAAGGAACGTATAACTTTCTGAGTTGTGGATGCATAGATTAGTATGTCGAACCAAGCTCAACAGGTTTCTTCCGGATAACCCATGCAGAGAGGTAGGACTGGCAGACTAACAATATAGCATGGGGAACTCATCAGGAGCACTCTTATTGTGATCTTTTGTTTCAAAGAACTTCTGCCATAAGAAGTTCATGGTACTCGGAAGAAGGAAATACCACAGACCTCGAGGACTATCGCAAGGTTACTAATATCATAAAGGAACTAGCAAACACTATCAACAGGAGGTAAGTAGAGTGAATCTCGGGTTTAAGAACCCAGGAATAGAATACCTACTAACTAATAACATCACAGGATGCTTCCAAGAATGATGGCCAGAATCATCACACTGGGGATATGAAAACATTGCTAAATTACCGAGTGGTTCTCGAGGACACCTAGGGTCATAATACTAACTCCAACATACACGTCAAGGCAACAGAGTACCTCAACACATCGAATAGTGTGCTTAATCTGGCCCAAAAAATACAACGGGAACATGGAGGAAAGATTTGCAAGTGCATCAGACTATTTAGAAACCTGGGATGACTCGGACAGCATAACGGCTGTAAATGCTCAAAATGATTTGAGACATCCTGCAAAAATGGTGGCATAGCCACTCAACATCACAAACTCAAGGTTCTGAGGCCAGCTATGAACATATGGAAGTAGTAGGAACTGAACTGAGGCTTGAACTCAACAATCCTAGGCAACTACGGTTTAGTAACACGTCATCCTGAGAGATAGAAGAGAAGCCTAGTTCTTAACCCCGTAGAAAAGATAAGATGACTCAGATCAGAAAGTCATGAGGATAAGGAGTAAAAAGAGCCTTACGTTCCCATCCACAATCAATTCCCTTACATAACTAAAGCATTTCTACACACGACTTCGACCAGTTGGCTTGGTAATCCTACAGGCAGTCAGGCTCTCATACCAAAGCTGTCAGGACCCCGATTCCAAGTCACATCGATCTAGCCGGTAACAGCTCATATCACTTTGCGGCCTCACGCGCGGTATTCCCACGGTGTCGCCTTACCATGGCCAGGGACCGTTTGCGCCTTTTGGCTCACGTATATGATAGTGTCGCTAGCATCCATATGACAGAGAACCCGGGCCGACATGAATATTCGTGAACCCAAAGTGGCACTAACTTACGGGGACATGCATACATGAATCAACATCGAGCATGTCGGTCAGCAGCGTGCGAATCCGGGCTGTAGCACTGGGCTAACAGGACTCTGGGAACCCGGGCTGTAGCAGGCTAGGCAGGACTCCGGATGTCACCGCGTGACATTTCCCCAAAGGGACAGACACAGGAACGAAGTGAATCACATGCCGGCCAATCAAGTGTCCCAGAGCAGTAGTGCTGGGCTAGCAGGACTCCGGTGAACCGGGCTGTAGCGGACTACTATGGCTCATGGAAGCACAAGACTACATTTCCCCATAAGAGAGGCCACCAAGGATAAACAACTAGGTTGTCGGATCCCACACATACCAAGCATTTCAATCATGCACGCAATATGCTCAATATGTGCAATACAACATGGCATCACAACAAGACTCTACGACTTAGAGTATTTATTAATTAGGCTCCGAGGAGCCAAGTAATACAAACATGGGTCTCATGACCCAACATATAGAGCATACAAACAACAAGCACATGCGGAAGCTTAACTTGTCTGAGTACAGACATCTACAAATGAAAAAGGCTAAGAAGCCTGACTATCTACCAGATCCTGCCGAGGGTACAAGATCGTAGTTGAGGTATCAAGCTAAACGTCGAAGTCCATGCGGAAGTACTAGTGAGACTGAAGTCTCTCTGCAAAAACATAAATTAAGCAAACGTGAGTACAAATGTACCCAGCAAGACTTACATCAGAACTATCTACATATGCATCGGTATCAACAAAGGGGTGGTGGAGTTTAACTGCAGCAAGCCAACTTTGATTCGGTGGCTATCCTGAACTACGACTGCAAGTAACTCTTTTGAGGTGGCGCACACGAGTCCACATATTCACCATATCAATACACCACTATGGATCCGCTCCCGTCTCCCTACGAGAACGCCATCCATAGCACTCACACTTATCTTGCGCATTTTAGAGTATCCACTTTCACTTTTCTATGAACTATGCAAGGGGTCCAAGTTTCCATATCTGAGGAATCCAGCTATTCGAATAGATAATGTTAACCCTGCAGGGGTGTACTTCTTCACACACGCTCTCGCCACTTACCACCATGTACACATCGTGTATCTCGGCAACCTTCAAGCGGAAGCCTGGCGAGGGAGTCGGCCACGACCTGCCTAACCAACAAGTCTCTAGTCTAGGTTTATCGCCTATTCGGGTTCCATCCACAAGGAGATCCGGCCGGGGTGTCTCTCACGGCCCCAAACGATGTGTGCAGGGTTCCCAAGCCCACCATCCGGGTGCCACTTGGTACACCGTGCCACTATGCCTAGTCTGTCCCAAGCCCACCTGTACCGGGTGCCACTTGGTAGACTACTAACACTACCTAAAAACACCAAAAACTAGTTGCAACTCCTGGACAGAGATCGAGTTGATTAATAAGTCGAGAGGGGTCGAGTTACCGGAACCCAATGTGTGGTAGTAACTGTTCATGGATCACAAACACAGAACTCAGTTCCTGAGGACGGCTGCAATGAGACAACCCACCATGTACTCCTACATGGCCTCTCACCGCTACCTTTACCAAATCGTGTTCACACACTTAGCTCACACACAGCAGGACATGTTCATCACCATTCCAATTCATTCCCGATGAATCAGACCTGACTCAACTCTAAGCAATAGCAGGCATGACAAACAATCATGAATGGGTAGGCACACCGGGGCTCAAACAACTCCTACTCATGCTAGTGGGTTTCATCTATTTACTGTGGCAATGACAGGTCATGCAAAGAAAGGGGTTTAATTACTGCAGCATGTAACAGTTGAATCGTTGTTGTCCTAATGTAGTAAAAGAGAGCAGGAGCGAGAGAGTGGGATTGTATCGGAATGAACAAGGGGGGTTTTGCTTGCCTGGCACTTCTGAAGATAGTATAGTTCTTCATCGGTGTCATCGATCTCATTGTCGAAACGTCGTCTACTGAGAGGGGTTACACACCGGCAACAGAGAAGGAGAGCACAATCAATGCAATGCAACAATATGATGTATGATCATGACATGGCAACATGCTTGTGTTTGGGCTAATGCAACAGAAAGTCATTTTAATTGAAGTGGAAATCAAAACTACATCAAATTCCAACTCCAAACCTATTATGAAATTTGCCCTAATCATGTTTCATCCTAAACAGTGAGGTTAACTTGCTCAAACATGCATGAAAATGGTACTGATGGATTCCTTGAATTTTTCTGATAATTTTTCATATATAAATTATTTCATTTGGAGTTATAGATAATTTTCTATGATTTTTAGAAGTTTTGGGCATTTTCTGGAATTTCCTGAATAAACTTAAATCTAGAAAATTAATAACTGTGTCATCATGCGTCACTGTGACATCAGCAAGTCAACTGTGACTGACCAGGTCAAACCTGACTAGTGGGGTCCACTGGTCAGTGACCCAGGGCTGTGTTGTGTGGCTGACAGGTGGGCCTGGTCAATGGCCACGTCAGCAGGGTCAAATCTGACGACTGGGTCCACCGGGATTAAGTTAAGTCTAACTAATTTTGTTAGTGGTTTAACTAAGCCGGTGGGGCCCAGCTGTCGGTGGCATAGGGGCTTAGTTAGTGGGGTGATTAACCCCTAACAATTTGCTATCTGTTGGGGATATTACTGCTGGGCGTAAACCGGCCTATCTGGGCCAGGTCAACTTCATCAGTAGTTGCAGAGTGATAAAGCCCAAGAAGGCAGATGAGGGCCTAAGGCCCGTAGCCGGTTCAAGACTTGTAGCTATAAACCGGATTTGTATACAAACTTGTATTGTAAGTTAGGAATATGGAGAGACCAACCCGGAATACGAATATCGACCGGTGTTGGGACTCGGTGAACCGACGGGTGTCACCCGTGTATATAAGGGGACGACCCGGCGGCGGTTCAGAGAGAGACAACAACTCGAGACATAGGCGAAGCTTGTTTTCTCTCTAGTCTTCGAAACCCCATCAATTCCATCACAACTAGACGTAGGCTTTTACCTTCATCGAAGGGGCCGAACTAGTATAAACTCTCTTGCGTCCCTGTGTCCGCTTTAACCCCTTCAAGCTAACCCGTCGCGATGGCTCCACGACTAAGTCCTTTCTCTAGGACATCTGCCGTGACAAAGCCACGACAGTTGGCGCCCATCGTGGGGCTATCGCACGATGGTTTCCGGTTCTTGGAGGGCCGCTTTGAAGGACTCGAGGGCTACGCTGTAGGCCGGATGACTAAGAGTCGTCGCGGCAAGTTCTACATCGACGACGCAGGCTGGGGCCCCGAGGCCGGCTCAATTGAGTACGGGTACCGGGTCCCCTTTGGTGGCATTCACGTTTTCATTGGCAAGATCGGTGAACCGGGCCCTGAGCCGGACATCTGCACCGACCTCGTCGAGACGGCTCAGCGTGCGCGATCTGCCCGGGTTAAACCGGCCATGAAGCGTGCCTTCGTGGGAGTCATCCATGGAGGAAGTTATGAGGATGGATCGGAATCTCGCGGCGATACCGTCATTTGTTCCGATGACGAGTTATCGACCAGAGAAACCGAATCTCTTTATCAACTACAAGATGGCCGGATTGGGGGCTGTTCCGATGGCGATAGTATTCCGGACCCCTCTGATCTGCCCAACCGGGTTAGAATATTCATGACTGGCACACAAGCAGCGCTTCATTCTTCGACCGCTGCGGCAACAACCTCCGGTTCAGCAGCGGCGATGGCTACCGGGGCAGGAGGCCCTGTGCGCCCGCTGGCTCAAGTTCTATCAGAACTATTTGATGCATTGGCTGTGCTTATGGCGGAGGCTAATCTGGAGGATCAGGGTGTTCACAACGCAAAGATTGCAAAAGTGAAGGAACAGATCATCCAGGCCAAGGCATATCTGGTAGCTGAGGGCACCAGGATGGCCACGGAGCGGGCCGCTTTAGACGCACAAGCCTATAGGCTCATGTTGGACCAGAGTGCGTCGCAGGAAGTCATGAGGAGGAAGTACCGATCCCGTTTGCCTCCGGTTTTTGAGGCCAGAGACCTTTTCAACACTCCAGGAGTAGGAACCGGCAATCCGCTGGAGGGAAACCGGGCGGAAGCTCCCGGGACCGGTGCACCGGTTTAGCCTCGTCAGATGGACCCGCCTCGTCAAAACACCGTTATACCTCAGGCTGTTTTAACACCTCCGGGTCACTACTCCAACCCAATGGACAATCTCGTCGCCGCTGCTGCACGGCTGGAGGCCATTCCAATTTAAGGTGATTCGCCGCAGGCAGTAGAGACGCGACGGGTCATGGAGCTTCTGAGGACAGCTTTGGTCCAACAGGAAGCATACTCATACAGCCGCGACCGGATCCACTCGACCCCCCGTCCAAGCCGGAGCTATAGCAGACATATGGATGAACTGGCAGTGTCGAGTAACGAACGACGTGGAGCACCCCGTGGCAACAACCCGACGGGTGGTGCTGATAACGCTCAGGAAGTGGTGAACCGGGCCCGAGCGCGCAGGGAGGCCGAGTTAGCCACACAGCATCAGGCTCGGCAGCTCACGCCGGTTCGTCCAACCATCTCGATCGAACCTGGTGTTACTTCTAGTTCTTTGGGGGTGCCTTGCCTTATCCCCGCTTTACGCAATGTGCGCCTGCCCAAGGATTTCAAGGGCCCGCGCAAGGTACCAAATTACACGGCGGATCAGCCTCCAGAGACATGGGTGGAGAGCTATGAGATGGCCATGGAGATGCTTGATGTGGATGACGCGGCGTGTGCGAAATACTTCACCATGATGCTTGAAGGAACGGCCCATACTTGGTTAAAAAGCTTGCCGGTTAATTCTATCAGTTCATGGGCCCAATTACGAGCCTGGTTTATCAGCAATTTCACGGATACATGTAAACAGCCTATGTCGATAGTGGACTTAGCTGCATGCGTCCAGGAGGAAGGAGAATCAACGACTCATTGGGTTCATCGGGTTTCACAAGTGTTGCACTCATCAGACCGCATCAACGCTGACACCGCAGTATTAACCCTAGAAGGCAACTGCCGGTTTGGGCCCCTGAAGCTGAAGTTGGGACGGATGAAGCGTTATTGCACTGACATAGGGACCCTCATGGCCGCTTTGGTGAAATATGCTGATTCTGATAGTACCAAGGATCCCGAATCTGATGATGACAAGACAGGGAAGGGAAAGAGGAACAGCAACTCCAAAGGTCAGCAGCATCACTGGGCAGGCAATGGTGGTGGAGGCAAGCGTAAAGCGGATGGTAACATGGACTTTGGGGCTAATACCAACGCACAGGACAATGGCCAGCGACGCAAGGGTAAACCGAAAAATCGTAATGGGGCACCCAATCCTAACCCAGACCGCCTAAACTATCTGCTAAGCCAGCCCTGTCCAAGACATGGGACGAAGGAGGCGCCAACAAACCACCTTTGGAAGGATTGCTTTATTTTGCAGGAGTTCAAGAATTCTAATAATTTCCGGTATGATCACGAATCTGGCGGTGGCTCAGGATCCGGGCCGGGTTACGGTGGAGGAAGTTCCGGTTCAGGATTTAATGGTAATCCGGGCGGACATAATGGTCAAAATAGTCAGAACAACCAGGGTGGTTACAACCAACAGCATCAACAGTCAGGTTACCAGAGCAACCCAAAGCAGTTGAGTAGTGGGCAGTACCATGTCTTCACCACTAGCTTGGATAAGCGAGACCAGAAGGTTCAGAGGCGGGCGGTCAACTCTGTTGAACCGACCATACCCCGTTATCTATGTTGGTCTGAACAGCCAATCATATGGAGCAGAGAGGATCACCCTCCCCAGGTCGATAATTCAGGTCAGTTGGCTCTGGTGGTGGCGCCTCAGGTGGGAGGTTACAAGTTCACCAAGGTGCTCATGGATGGAGGTAGCATCATTAATATCTTGTACTATGAGACCTTCCGTCGTATGGGACTAACAGATAAAAATCTTAAACCGTCTAATACGGTGTTCCACGGTGTAGTACCTGGCAGATCAGCATATCCTGTTGGTAAGATAGCTCTAGAAGTGGCCTTTGGGGATGATCATGATTCCAGGTCGAAGACATTGATGTTTGAAGTGGTGAAAATCCAAAGTCCATATCACGCCCTATTTGGGCGACCGGCCTACGCCAAGTTTATGGCACGACCCTGTTATGTGTATTTGCAGCTCAAGATGCCGGGTCACAAGGGGACAATAACGGTTCACGGAAGCCGCAAAATCGCTTTGGAGTGCGAGGAAGGTGATGCGGCCTATGCAGAGTCGGTTTGTGCCACCGAGGAGCTGACGTATTATAAGGACAATGTTGATCCGACGGACATGACTCCATTAAAGAAGCCAACTACGGAGCATGATCTGGCCCTGAAGTCCAAATCGGCAGCAGAAACTAAGCTTGTTGACTTTGTACCTGGCGATTTGTCCAAGCAGTTCAGCATCAGTGCTAATTTGGATCCGAAATAGGAAAGCGCGCTCATCGAGTTCATCCGTGAGAATCGGGACATTTTTGCATGGAAGCCCTCTGACATGCCAGGTGTACCGAGGCAACTCACTGAGCACACCCTTAATGTGGATCCTAAATACGAACCGGTGAAACAGTTCCTCCGCCGGTTTAACGAAGAAAGACGCAAGGCAATTGGAGAAGAGGTAGCCAGGCTCTTGGCAGCTGGTTTTATTGTTGAAGTTTTTCACCCTGAGTGGCTTGCCAATCCAGTGCTGGTACTTCAAAAAAACGGCACCTGGCGCATGTGTGTGGATTACACAGATCTTAATAAAGCTTGTCCAGCAGATCCTTTTGCCCTCCCCCGTATTGATCAAATTATTGATGCTACGGCGGGTTGTGAGCGTTTAAGTTTTTTGGATGCATATTCTGGCTATCATCAGATCAAAATGGCAGTTAAGGACCAAGAGAAAACGGCATTCATAACTCCCTTTGGAGCCTTCTGCTATGTGTCTATGCCCTTTGGGCTCAAGAGTGCCCAGGCAACTTATGAACGTTGTGTGCAAAATTGTCTACACAAACAGATTAGCCGTAATGTACACGCCTACGTGGATGATATCGTGGTTAAATCCAGGGAGAAGGAGACTCTGATTGGTGATTTAAAGGAAACTTTTGATAACCTGAGGACATACAAGATGATGCTTAATCCGGACAAATGCGTCTTTGGTGTACCGGCGGGCAAGTTATTAGGCTTCCTGGTGTCCAATAGGGGAATTGAGGCTAATCCGGAGAAGATCACAGCCATCACCTCCCTGGCTAAACCGAAGTGTATCAATGATGTTCAACGCCTGGCAGGCCGGATTGCCGCGTTAAGCCGGTTTATCAGTCGTCTTGGTGAGAAGGCAATCCCTTTGTATCAGATGTTGAAGAAGACGGATCAGTTTGTCTGGAGTTCTGCTGCTGATGAAGCATTTGAGGACTTAAAGCGGCAATTGGCCAATCCGCCTGTGCTCGCCGCTCCCATTGACAAGGAGCCGTTACTGCTATATGTTGCTGCTAATGCTCGGGCAGTCAGCGTGGCTATTGTGGTGGAGCGAAAGGAGGCAGGTAAGGAGCATCCGGTTCAACGTCCGGTCTATTATATCAGCGAGGTGCTCATTGAGTCCAAGCAAAGGTATCCGCATTGGCAGAAGCTGGTGTATGGAGTTTTTATGGCAAGCCGGAAGCTTAAACAATACTTCCAAGGGCATCCAATTACGGTGGTCAGTTCTGCTCCTTTGGGGGATATCATCCAGAACCGGGAAGCAACTGGCCGGATTGCCAAGTGGGCTATAGAGCTTGGGCCGCACGATTTTAAGTATGTGCCTCGGACGGCGATCAAGTCTCAAGCACTGGTTGATTTTATCAATGATTGGATGGAAATGCAAGCACGTGAAGAAAAGCCGGATCACACATATTGGACCATCCATTTTGACGGATCCAGGCAATTGGAAGGTTCGGGGGCTGGAGTCGTATTAACTTCCCCACGAGGTGATAAGTTTTGTTATGTTCTCCTCTTAATGTTCCCTTGTACTAACAATGCAGCTGAGTATGAAGCCTTGCTCCATGGTCTCCGGATGGATAAGGAGATGAATCTAGGTCGAGTTAAGTGCTTCGATGACTCGGACCTCGTGGCTCAGCAAGTGTCTGGCACTTGGGACTCCAAGGATCCACTCATGGCAGCATATCGTCGTGAGGTGGATATTGTTGCAGGTCATTTCAAAGGTTATCAGGTGGACCACGTGGACCGGCGGAAAAATGAAGCGGCGGACGCTTTAAGCCGGCTGGGCTCTCAGCGCAAACCGGTTCCGCCCAATGTTTTCCTGGATGTGCTGCACAA
Source organism: Triticum urartu (assembly GCF_003073215.2). Taxonomy (NCBI): domain Eukaryota; kingdom Viridiplantae; phylum Streptophyta; class Magnoliopsida; order Poales; family Poaceae; genus Triticum; species Triticum urartu. Next base: position 384,116,366 of record NC_053024.1, on the reverse strand, counting down.
CCCGTCGGTCAAGATCCCTGATGAAGCGGATTTGGCTATTCCTGATCCGGAAGCTCAATTGGTGGCAGCTCTTCATGTTATTCTGGATTGGACGCTTCCCTACCTGGCGTACAAGAACCGGGGCGAGTTACCCGAGGATGAGACTCTGGCCAGACAGATAATCCGGCGATCCAAGTCCATGGCTATTATCAACGGCGAGTTGCATCATTGCAGCGTGTCAGGAGCATTTCAACGCTGTGTGTCTCCTGAAGAAGGCCGTGAAATTTTGCGTGAGATCCACGCAGGAGATTGTGGTCACCATGCCAGTTCAAAATCTCTGGTGGCTAAAGCGTTTCCCCATGGCTTCTATTGGTTAACTGCTCATGCTGATGCAGAGGATCTGGTCAGACGATGTGATGGTTGCCAAAAGTTCTCAAGACGTGCTCATGTACCAGCTCAAGAATTGAGAATGATTCCAATTACTTGGCCGTTTGTGACTTGGGGGCTGGATATGGTTGGGCCTTTCAAAAGGTCCAAAGATAAGAAGACCCACCTCCTGGTGGCGGTTGACAAGTTTACAAAGTGGCTGGAGGCAGAACCTATTAGCAAGTGTGATGCGGCCACGGCGGTTCAGTTCATTAAAAAGTGATTTTCTGGTTTGGCTTTCCACACAGTATCATCACAGATAATGGTACCAATTTGTCCAAAGGTGCCATGAAGGAGTTCTGCGAACGGGAGCACATCCGGCACGACGTTTCATCAGTGGCACACCCACAGTCCAATGGTCAAGCAGAAAGAGCTAATCAAGAGATCTTGAGAGGCATCAAGCCCCGGCTCATGGTTCCTTTGCAGAGAACGCCGGGTTGTTGGGTAGAAGAATTACCATCTGTGTTATGGAGCATCAATACAACACCCAACAGGTCAATAGGATACACACCGTTCTTCATGATTTATGGAGTGGAGGCGGTTCTCCCCAGTGATATCCGTCATGATTCACCTCGTGTGACGGCTTATATTGAAGCGGACAACGAGACAGCACGGCAAGATGCTTTGGACCGGCTGGATGAAGAGCGTGACATAGCAGCCGCCCGATCGGCGATTTACCAACAGGATCTTCGTCGTTATCACAGTCGCCGAGTCAGAACCAGAACCTTCTAGGAAGGAGATTTGGTGCTTCGGCTCATCCAAGATCAGACTGATATGCATAAGTTATCCCCACCTTGGGAGGGGCCTTTCGTGGTCAGCAAGAATCTGCACAACGGGTCATACTATCTGATCGATATTCGAGAGCATAAGGACTCACGTACATCAGAGGAGGAGACCAACAGGCCGTGGAACATAGCTCATCTTCGGCCTTATTATACCTGAGCCATTGGTTCTACTTATGTACATATTACAATGATGTATATATTATGATTAAATATAATAAACCGGAACCTCAGCTAAAGCGGGGTATCTGTTCTTTTACATCATGTGTGGTTACACGGAGTTGTTCTAAAGCGGCCTCCGGTTTACCCCTTGAGTTCGCTTTTTAAAAGTATCATGTTACATCACTTGGAGGTTTGGTCGTGTCCGAACCAATACCATACCTCTTGATAGGCGAGAGCCACCAGATCACTTGGGGACTTGGTCACGTCTGAACTAGTCATGCCTCTTGATCGGCCTAAGGCCACAGAATCACTTGGGGGCTTGGTCGAACTCGAATCATTGCCATGCCACTTGGTCAGCATAAATGCCACGGTTTCATTTGGGGACCTGGCTGACTAGAACCATAGTTACACCTAACGGGAGCTTGGTCGTGTTCGGCCATGGTAACGCCATTTGATCAGCTCAAATAAACCTTTTTTGCAAACGGTTTTGTCATTGCTTTTGCTTCGCACTTTTCTTTGCAAGATACTTTTTTCTTTTTTATTGCATTTTTTTAAACCGACAAAGTTTTCAACCAATCAATTGACGGAACACAGTTCACGTCAATCCGGAGACTATTTGCCCGGTTTGATCCTTGTTGTTAACATCCTCTTATGGAGTAACACGGTGTTTATTATAACCCGGCACGGTTTACATGGTAAACCAGCGTCATATATATACAGGAGCTGTTATCTCCTCCAACAGTGTGGGATTGCAAAACTCCGCTTCAAGATTGGCCAAGCCAACTTCACGCTCAATGATGGCAGGTATTATGTATCTCAAAAATTTGGTCATATACTTAAAAAAATTTGTTTTGACTTCATATATGCAGACATCATATTCCGCCTGACGGTACAACCGCGGTGGCACTTGAAAAGTTTCTTATTGCAGAAAGTGCTTTGGAAAGTTCATCACCACAGGAAGAACAAATTATGCACGAAGGCATATCAACATCAAAAGTATCAGCTAGCCTATTACAAGGCAACACGGTGCCCATAATAATATCATTGTTTTTCGCGAAGGAGAGGCAGTTTTAAAACCGGCTTCCGGTTCAAGCTTGGTCACCAGCCTGGCCTGATGGTTGTGGGTCATCCTGCGCCGCTTCAGCCTCCGTTTCTCTACCTAGTGGCTGGAAATCAACAGTTGTCCAGTCGATTCCCATTAATGCTTGAAAAATAGCTTCATCATGGATCAGCAATGACGGGTCAATATCGGGAGCGTAAGTATGCTTACGGATTGGAGGGATCAGATTTTCCGATTCATGGATTGGTGCAGCTATTCGCTTGTTCTGATTGTCATATTGGGCTTGATAATGAGACAAGTCTGCTTCTTCAGCCAATTGACAAGCTAGCGGACGTACCTCTCGGTTTATTGCTCGCAGATCTGCTTCACCAAACTCTGACCCGTCTTCCTTCAAGCTGGGATAGCCCTGAGCCGCTTCAATAGGATCAAAATACGGCACCCAGGCTTTTGCCCGGATTAAGGCATTGATCGCACCGGTTCGAGTAGCAGATTTCTTCAGCTCTTCAACCCGGGCAGGAAGCACCGACAGTTTCATCAGAGTGTCTTGAATCAAAGTGGGCGCCGGTTTGTTATGGGATGCGGTACAGATGATCCGCTGGGCACCAGTATACAATTGTTCAACCAATGTATAGGCGGCTTTCAGTTTCTTCCGCACATCTGACCCCAAGTGACCAATGCGTGTCCCTGAAATACCATAAAGGGTTAATAAACCGGCAACTCTGTAAGAAGGCAGAGCCAATTCAGAAGTCAAACTGGCTTACCAAAGATAGCAATAGTCATGGCATGCACGTGCCGCTTATGCTGGTCAGTTCATCCGCCACTGGTTTTAGTGCAGCCTCGGCATCCTCTACTTGTTTGATTAAAGCGGACTTTTCAGTAGCCCAATCCGCCCGCTTCTTCTTGAAGCTCTCCTTAAGCTGTTCCATGGCGCTTAAAGCGTTGGCTAATTCCTCTTTTGCTTTGGAGGTTTCAGCTTGTCGGGTTTTCAGATTTTCTTGGAGATCGGCGACTTGGCTTTCTTTCGTCTTCAGCTCCGCCTGCATGCAGACAGTTATATGCTTCAACAAAACGGTACAAGGATTGAAGTACCAACCACATAACAAGTTATGCACTTAGCACTTGGGGGCTAATGCATATTCGATATTCATCTTTCAATTGCTTACAAAGTCCCAAGATCAATACAAGTATTCAACTTGGCACTTGGGGGCTAATGGCTATTTGCTCGTATATATATTCTGATGCGGCAATCTCAATTACTTAAAGTACCGGTTTAACTACGCTAAGTTGAACCGGCCCTTGGGGGCTACATCGGCGAATTTCAAAGTATTAAGATTTATATTAGTAAGTCCCGGTTTGAAAGAAGATTACAAACCAGCCCTTGGGGGCTAGGAGAGTCAGCAAGTATTGAAGCATACAAGCAGGAAAGAGCATATGGAAGTTACCTCGTATTTATCCTTCATCATATTAACCAGACTGGCTTCATAGTCACGGCTAGTATACAGCCGGTTCAGGTAGCCGGAATGGATATCTTGGGCATTCAGAGCAGCGTAAGTTGCCAGATCAGCATTCCACTTGCCTTTACCAAAGGCAGCAAATTCTTCCTTGGCAAAATGTTTGGACAAAGCAACAGGATTGCTTGGCTCGGTATGGCCAGTGCCAGTAATGATAACCTCATCCTCCTGAGTATCGCCGGTTTGCACTGGGGCTGTTGGCTTGTCAGTAGGTTTTGCTGGACCGGTGGATCTCTCAATCCGGATGGAGCCTGTGGGCTGATGGACAGGACCCGAGGCATCAGTAGGTCTCTCTTCAGCAATAAGATCGTCGTCTTGCTGCGGTGGATCGTTGGGTATATCCTCAGGAATAGCCGCTTCAAGATCGGGTGTTTTGCCTGGCTCAAGAACGACATCTTATTCGGCCGCTTTGTCCAGGCGGGCCTTCTTGCTTGGCCTAGGTTTGGCCCTGAAAAGAATAACAAAATCAAATACAGCATATGTTTTAAAGCGATGTGCTGCAAATATCATAATAAGTATAGCTTACCCAAGCACCGTTTTGAGCGGTGGCAGCTGAGTAGCCGATGACTCGCCAGAAGATGAGTGGGAAGTAACCTGGTAATCGGAGTCAGATGGATTAAAAGGTTGACGAAAGCAGCCCGCTTTAGTACAATCACTGACAAGCAAATTAGAGACCTTTGAACGGCGTTTCCGAACCGGACTGTTCGGTAAACCGGTGGAGGTAACTACCTGGCCGCAGAGCCGGGTTGTGCGACGAGCTTCGTGCTGTTGGGTCTTCATAAGAAATTTGGGATCCAAATAAGCAAGAGGATGAGAAAATTTAACTTTTCGGTTTGCCTGACAAATTTTTAGCGAAGGCAAAGGTTCTGAATCGAAAGAGAGAATAATTACCTCTGCAGCATCAGCGTGGCTGGCTTCGGCATCATCCTGACAAATATCATCATCAATAAGACGCATGAAAAATAAGCCAAGTGAGTCAAGCTCTACCTCAAGGTCCGGATTATCCACATCATCATCAGGGGCCGGATTAGAAGATGTAGTAGTTCTTTTCCTGTGGGCAGTCTTCTTTATAGCTTTAGTCTTTTGCCGGGTTGCTCTTTCCAGTTTGTCTTGTTTTTCTAGTTTCTCCTGCGGCAATTTCTTGCTCCAAAACGGATCATTGCCCTAATTACACAGACACTGATATTAAACAATGACCAGATATATCAATAACAGATTCAGCAAAAGGAAAAATCAAGGTCTTACAGCTGGCGGTTTGTTGGTGGCACAGAAGGGAAGCAGGCCCTTTTTAGCACAGATATGTTCCGGTTCATTCAGCATCTTATTCACAGCCTCTGTGATTTCTTCATCGGTGAGCTGGATTTTGGAATGTCGCAGTGGGTCATCAACACTGCCGGTATACTCGCACATCAAACCGGAGCGCTGACTAAGGGGCAGTATGCTCCATGATATCCAACAGCGAGCGAGATCAACCCCTGTTAAACCGTTGGCCATAAAGGCTCTGAGCTTACAGTTGAGGAGCATATTTGCTTCTCTCCTGGGCAGTCAATCTTTGCGGAAAAGGGTGTGTATTGCTAAGCCGCTCCGGACGAAAGCCAGGCAAGGGATTCTCACCAGCAGGGGAGGTGTCTTTGCAATAGAACCGTGTCTGATTCCACTCTTTGTGGTGGCTGTGCAGTTTGGCGTGAGGGTATGCGACCTCTTTCCTTTTCTGGATCGCCACGCCACCCAACTCCGTATTGGAGCCGTCTGTAAACTTAGTACGACGGTTTAGATGGAAAAGGTCTCTGAACAATTCCACTGTGGGCTCCTCTTGAAAGAACGCCTCACAGAGCACTTGGAAGTGACACATATTTGTAACAGAATTGGGGCCAGTGTCTTGTGGATGGAGTTGGAAATTGGCCAAAACATCCCGGTAAAATTTAGAACCGGGTGGCTTAAAGCCCCGAGCTAAGTGATCTACGAAAACAACAACCTCTCCTTCTTGAGTAGTGGGAGGGCATTCTTTGCCAGGAGCCCTCCAATGGATGGTATCTTTGCTGCCTAAAGCGCCGATCAGGACTAGATCATCCAGCTGAGCCTCTGTGACGCGAGAAGGAACCCAATTGCACTCATATACTTGCTTGGCCATGATGGAATCTACAAGGTAGAAGATCCCGGTTCAAAAATGCATTTGATCAAGGTACATTGGTATGTGCAATGTTAAACCGGAGACAGATCTATCTGAACCGGAGTTTTATGAAGCAACAACATCTGGCGGTTCAACAAGGGGACTAATGGTATATACCGGTTTGGCAATTTTTTTCTACAAGGTTAAACCGCCTGGTTTAAACATTGAAGCAGATGAGTAAGTTTATAGAAACAGATTTTGTAAGATTTCTCTACAGCGATGGATCTGAAGCAAGTTCAGAAAAAAGATAAATATTCAGAGGTCCAAAAGGAGCAGTACCGAATCAATGAGCAAGACGTACATACAGATCTATGGTTTTGAGATGTGTAAGTGAAGGCGAAGGGTAAACAGCTACCATTGCACAGAATAAAGATTTGCGGAGTCATCTAAAGATCTATCGTATGAGCAAGAGGCAGACGATGAACACTGAAGAACTATGAAACCCTAGGTCAGATCTGCGGGGAAAGGATAGAAGATTTACCAGAGCTGAGGGAGACGCAGAAGGTTGCCGCGATGCTCTGGTGTGCCCAGGTTGATGCAGCGGCCAAGGTTGAGGCAAAGGTCGACGGCGGCGGCGGAGCTCCGAGGCTGGCGACGCGAGGAAGACAAAGAAGAAAGGCATGAAGGGGAGGAAAGAAATGACCCTTCGGTACTATTTATAAGGCGAAAGAACATGTGTCAGGCGCGACAATCAAGGGGCCACGAAACGGAGCTGTCGCCTCGATTTCCGCAGATCTATTAAACAAAGAAGCTTAATGGATAGCTTCGTTATGACAGGTGACGTCACTCCGGTTTACAACAATCAGAGAAGATGACATCATGGCAGTTTACCAATTTATGAGAAGATGTTGAAGATGAAGCTTTTGTTAAAGGATTGGAATGAACACGTTCAAATCAATCTGGGGCCTAATGTTGGGGATATTACTGTTGGGCATAAACTGGCCTATCTGGGCCGGGTCAACTTCATCAGTAGTTCCAGAGTGATAAAGCATAAGAAGGCAGATGAGGGCCTAAGGCCCGTAGCCGGTTCAAGACTTGTAGCTATAAACCGGGATTTGTATACAAACTTGTATTGTAAGTTAGGAATAAGGAGAGACCAACCCGGAATACGAATATCGACCGGTGTTGGGACTCTGTGAACCGACGGGTGTCACCCGTGTATATAAGGGGACGACCCGACGGCGGTTCAGAGAGAGACAACAACTCGAGACATAGGCGAAGCTTGTTTTCTCCCTAGTCTTCGAAACCCCATCAATTCCATCACAACTAGACGTAGGCTTTTACCTTCATCGAAGGGGCCGAACTAGTATAACCTCTCTTGCGTCCCTGTGTCTGCTTTAACCCCTTCAAGCTAACCCGTCGCGATGGCTCCACGACTAAGTCCTTTCTCTAGGACATCTGCCGTGACAAAGCCACGACACTATCACCGGCGGCTAATCGCCGGCGTAACCAGGACGCGGCGGCGTTGCCCGTCCGGCCAACTCCGGCGACGGGAGCTCGTGCGGCTGGGCGCGTTGGAACCGGAGCAAGGAGGCGCGTCGGTTGGTGGCCCCAGGCGATGCTAGGGTGGCCGGGAACATCGACGGCGTCGAGTTCCACGGCAGCGCAGCTGCGGCTTGCATGGGTGCGAGGGCCACGGTGCACGAGCGGACGACCTGAGGCGCACTACGGGTTCCTGGAGAAGCCCAGAGCACGACTCCATGCTTGGGTTGGTCAGGCGGGGCGGCTAGCGATGGTGAGCTTCGCGGCGGCGGGAGCAATTGCTCAGCCATGGCGGGGCTGTGGTTAGAGGACGGGAACAGAGGGGGCGAGCACGGGAGGAGGTGTAGGAGATCACAAGGATGCGGCAGAGAAGGTCAGCGGGCTCGGGGACGTGTCAGAGATGGCGGATCAACAGCGGCGGTGGTCAGAGCCCGAGGTGGAAGACGACGGCGATGGCAACGTTGTAGGGCGCCCGAGGATGCATGGCTCGTCTGGGATGATGGAGACGATGAGGCGGAGCCGATGGACACGGTGGTTGGTCGAGGGACGGGCGGTGGCCGCCGTGTTCGGCGATGGTGGCGACGGCCACGCTCGGGTGGGTGAGAGAGAGGGGTCCAGGCGAGGGGAGAGAGAGCGCTGAGAGGGGGGGAAGGATCCGGGGGGTCTGGGCGTCTCACTGGTGTGGCTGGAAGAGCCGGGGCGTCATGCTGGAGTAGGAGGTGGCGCAGCTGCGGCATGCCAGGCACGCAGCTGCTCCTACTGGCAGGAGCTAGAAGACAGCGTTGCCCCTGGTGGGCTGGGCTACTTCTGCTAGGTAAGGCCCAAGTAAACTCTTTCTCTCTCTTTCCTTTATTCTAGTTCCTGTTTTCTATTGTTTGCCTCTGTTTGAACTTGGTTTGCTAACCAAATTATTTTGTTGCTTCTGAAAATTGTTGTGGGAGCTAAAAGAATTAAACCAAAGCTCCACAAAATATTTCAGAATTATTGGACATATATTTGTTTAATGGTAGATATAAATACAATTCAAATAGCTATTGATTTAATTCAAAGGCCCAAAATAAATATCTCCGAGTCTCCAAAAATATTGGTTTGAATTTTACCTCTTGCCAATATTTTTATAGAATAACAGGAACATTTTCTTTGACTCATTTGACAAGATTTTAATGTTGATTATTTCTGAAGTGATTTCTGTGGGTTTCAACTAACCTCAATTCAACTTTCAAAATTTAGACATGATGCATGATGCTCTCAAATGCAACTGATTACCAACAAATTCTAGGGCCGTGACAGGAGTTCCGCCACTAGAAGCCTCCGTAGCCACCGAAAACCAATCTAGACCCGTTCCGGCACCCTACCGGAGGGGGAATCCTTCTCCGGTGGCCATCTTCATCATCACGGTGCTCTCCATGATGAGGAGGGAGTAGTTCTCCCTCGGGGCTGAGGGTATGTACCAGTAGCTATGCGTTTGATCTCTCTCTCTCTCTCGTGTTCTTGAGGTGATACGATCTTGATGTATCGCGAGCTTTGCTATTATATTTGGATCCTATGATGTTTCTTCCCCCCTCTACTCTCTTGTAATGGATTGAGTTTCCCCTTTGAAGTTATCTTATCGGATTGAGTCTTTAAAGATTTGAGAACACTTGATGTATGTCTTACCGTGCGTATATGTGGTGACAATGGGATACCACGTGATTCACTTGATGTATGTTTTGGTGATCAACTTGCGGGTTCCGCCCATGAACCTATGCATAGGGGTTGGCACACGTTTTCGTCGTGATTCTCCGGTAGGAACTTTGGGGCACTCTTTGAGGTTCTATGTGTTGGTTGAATAGATGAATCTGAGATTGTGTGATGCATATCGTATAATCATACCCACGGATACTTGAGGTGACATTGGAGTATCTAGGTGACATTATGGTTTTGGTTGATTTGTGTCTTAAGGTGTTATTCTAGTACGAACTCTAGGGTTGTTTGTGACACTTATAGGAATAGCCCAACGGATTGATTGGAAAGAATAACTTTGAGGTGGTTTCGTACCCTACCATTCATATACCACTTGTATCACCATCTCTTCGCCGAACTAGTGCACCTATACAATTTACCATTGTATTGGGTGTGTTGGGGACACAAGATACTCTTTGTTATTTGGTTGTAGGGTTGCTTGAGAGAGACCATCTTCATCCTACGCCTCCCACGGATTGATAAACCTTAGGTCATCGACTTGAGGGAAATTTGCTACTATCCTACAAACCTCTGCACTTGGAGGCCCAACAACGTCTACAAGAATAAGGTTGTGTAGTAGACATCAAGCTCTTTTCTGGTGCCGTTGCCGGGGAGGTGAGTGCTTGAAGGTATATCTTTAGATCTTGCAATCGAGTCTTTTAGTTTCTTGTTTTATTACTAGTTTAGTTTATAAAAGAAAACTATAAAAAATGGAATTGAGTTTACCTCATACGCTTCATCTTTTTAATATCTTTCATGAGTATGATGGGAAGGAAAATTGTGCCAAAGTGTTAGAAGAAGAATGCATTAGAATGTTTGGCACTAAATCTTTGAATGATGAATATGATTGCAATGTTGTTAGTATGAACTCCTTGAATATCCATGGTACTAATGATGATTGCACTAGTTATGATGAAAATGTCTCCTATAAACATGTCAATTTTTGTGGAGTGCATTGGGTTTGCAAGTACACACCAAGTAGGGAAGATAGATTTTGCAAGAGGCATAAGTACTTAGAAACTAAATTGTTGCAAGAAAGGCTAGATGATTGTGCTGAAAATTTAAATTTTCTTGGCCATACTTGTGAGCTTTGCAATGAACGTGGTCATTTAACCATCCGATGCAAATTGTTTCATGATCTAATCATTTCCAAAAATTGTGATGGTTTGATTTCTCTTGCACATCATAATGAACTTAGTTTGCTTATGGGTTACGAAGAAATGAAACGTATAACTAACTATCTTCCAGAATTTGCCCGTTATAAACTTCTTGGTTTTGATCTAGAGGAAATTTATATGTATTGTGCGGTGAATTGCATTGAAAATCCTTATTTTGCCAACTATATAAAGAAAAGAAAACAAATAGAAGATGAAGAGAATACTAATGAAAGGGAAGAGACTTCCCAATACCCTCCTATTATTTCTTATGATGAATCAGGTAACAAGGAGGAGCCTCCTATTCAACCAATCTCATTAATAAGGAGCTCCAAAAAGAGGATTGAACCCACACATGATGTGGTGAAGAAGAAGAAAAGAAAAAGGAACAGAGGTAAAAAGATATCCCTCCCAAATAATGCTGATCCTATTAATATTATGCCTCATGAAAATATAATTGTGGAAGATAATGATACTTCTTACGATCTTGAAAATCTTTTTGGCACTTGCTTGGAAGAATATGATCATTGCTATACTATTGGTGCTATCCATACTATTAATGATGAGAGTGATTATGCGTAGGATATGAAAAGGCCCAAGCTTGGGGATGCTATGTTTGATGAAGATGATGTTTTTGAGAATATATTTGCTGCAATTAATGTTTGTCCCAAGCTTGGGGATGCTACGTTTAATGAAGATGATATTTTTAGTCTCCCAAGTTTTGATATGCAAATTTATAATGATGATAGCATGCCTCCTACTTATGATGATTATTGTGATGATACTTATGAGATAAAAAGTAGTGATTATATTTATAAAACTTGTCATGATTATTATTACCTTTTTCTGAACGTTACTCTTTTAATGTGGAAACAATTTGTAGTATTCGAGTCTCTTATGATACTCCCACTATTCCGAATGAGAAGAATCTTGCTTATGTGGAGAGTAGTAAAGTTTCTATGCTTGTAGATCATGAAAAGAATGCTTTAGGAGTTGGTTATATTGTTGAATTCATTCATGATGCTACTGAAAATTATTATGAGGGAGGAACATATGCTTGTAGGAATTGCAATAATATCAAGTTTCCTCTCTATGTGCTTAAAGTTTTGAAGTTATGCTTGTTTTGCCCTCCTATGCTAGTTGATTATTGTTCCCATAAGTTGTTTGCTCACAAAATACCTATGCATAGGAAGTGTGTTAGACTTAAATGTGCTAGTCATATTCTTCATGATGCTCTCTTTATGTTACAATTCTTATCTTTTATGTGAGCATCATTGAAATCATCATGCCTAGCTAGGGGCGTTAAACGATAGCGCTTGTTGGGAGGCAACCCAATTTTATCTTAGTTCCTTGCTTTTTGTTCCTGTTTAGTAATAAATAATTTATCTATCCTCTGTTATTATTGAGGTTTTATGTTTTAATTAGTGTTTGTGCCAAGTAAAACCTTTGGGAAGACTTGGGTGAAGTCATTGCGATCATGCTGTAAAAAACAGAAACTTTAGCGCTCACGAGAATTGCTGCCATTTTTACTTGGAGAGTGCTATTTAGTTAATTATTTTTGCAGATGATTAATAGATAAATTACTCAGGTCCAGCAATTTATTTTAGAATTTTTGGGGTTCCAGAAGTATATGTTTGATCCAGATTATTTACAGACTGTTCTGTTTTTGACAGATTCTGTTTTCGATGTGTTGTTTGCTTATTTTGATGAATCTATGAGTAGTATCGGAGGGTATAAACCATACAGAAGTTGGAATACAGTAGGTTTAACACCAATATAAATCAACAATGAGTTAATTACAGTACCTTGAAGTGGTGTTTTGTTTTCTTTCGCTAATGGAGCTCACGAGATTTTCTATTTTAAGTTTTGTGTTGTGAAGTTTTCAAGTTTTGGGTAAAGATTTGATGGATTATGGAATAAGGAGTGGCAAGATCCT